>NC_060183.1:76689857-76712518 GCF_021184085.1 Oncorhynchus gorbuscha | reverse complement strand
AAATGATAAGGATGTTGAGCTTGAAAGGGCTGGTAACTGTGACAGCATGGAATTCAAAGGAGGCGATAGACAGATGGGTAAGGGGAGAAAGAGAGAATGACCACTTGGGAGAGATGAGGATCCCGGTGCCACCACCCCGCTGACCAGAAGCTCTCGGGTGTGCGAGAACACGTGGGCGGACGAAGAGAGAGCAGTAGGAGTAGCAGTGTTGTCTGTGGTGATCCATGTTTCCGTCAGTGCCAAGAAGTCGAGGGACTGGAGGGAGGCATAGGCTGAGATGAACTCTGCCTTGTTGATCGCAGATCGGCAGTTCCAGAGGCTACCGGAGACCTGGAACTCCACGTGGGTCGTGCGCGCTGGGACCACCAGATTAGGTGGCCGCGGCCACGCGGTGTGGAGCGTTTGTATGGTCTGTGCAGAGAGGAGAGAACAGGGATAAACAGACACATAGTTAACAGGCTACAGAAGAGGCTACGCTAATGCAAAGGAGATTGGAATGACAAGTGGACTACACGTCTCGAATGTTCAGAAAGTTAAGCTTACGTAGCAAGAATCTTATTGACTAAAATGATTAAAATGATACAGTACTGCTGAAGTAGGCTAGCTGGCAGTGGGTGCGTTGTTGACACTACACTAATCAAGTCGTTCCGTTGAGTGTAATAGTTTCTGCAGTGCTGCTATTCGGGGGCTAGCTGGCTAGCTAGTAGTGTTGTTTACGTTACGTTGCGTTAAAAGAACGACAATAGCTGGCTAGCTAACCTAGAAAATCGCTCTAGACTACACAATTATCTTTGATACAAAGACGGCTATGTAGCTAGCTATGTAGCTAGCTACGATCAAACAAATCAAACCGTTGTACTGTAATGAAATTAAATGAAAATGTGATACTACCTGTGAATGCGACCGGGTTGTGAGTCAATGCGGTAGACGTTGGCTAGCTGTTGGCTAGCTGTTGGCTAGCTAGCAGAGTCTCCTACGTTAAGGACGACAAATAGCTGGCTAGCTAACCTCGGTAAATTAAGATAATCACTCTAAGACTACACACTCTAAACCTAAACTACACAATTATCTTGGATACGAAGATACGAAGACAGCAAAGACAGCTATGTAGCTAGCTAACACTACACTAATCAAGTCGTTCAGTTGAGTGTAATAGTTCTACAGTGCAGCTAATCAGTGGACGTTAGCTAGCTGGCTAGTGAAGACTACGTTAGGACGGCGAAATACGATAATTACGCAATTATCTTTGATACAAAGACGGCTATGTAGCTAGCTGAGAAGAAATTGCTACGATTAGACAAATCAAACCGTTGTGCTATAATGAAATATAATGAAATGTAATGAAAAAGTTATACTACCTGCGGGAGCGAAGTGCCAATGCAGTTCGCTCCCATTTAGGAGCACTAAATTACAGCGACAGGGAATTAGATTTGTCTCCTGGCTCTGCAGGCTGCTTTCAGCTGACTCTCGTACTGTAGATACGTGAAAGTGGTGGAGTAGGGGCCTCAGGGCACACAGTGTGTTCTGAAATTTGTGTTCTGAAATTTTTTAAATTGTATAAACTGCCTTAATTCTGCTGGACCCCAGGAAGAGTAGCTGCTGCCTAGGCAATGGAGATCCATAATAAATACAAATATGACTTTCAGTAGTCTTATAAGCAACAATTTTATACATTTGCCTTCAATTGCATTGGCCTACTTTATTCCAATATTTGGTGAGTTTTCCTATCTCCTCGCTTTTCTGAGACAAGGGCTGTCTCCTCATCTCCTCACATTTCACTGCTGTCCGCCTCTGCTGCATTGTTCTCAACACCTATTTAAATCAATGAAATTTGGCTTTTTTTCAGGTTTGAGCTTACATTTCAGTGATGTTGGACCAGGCTTGGGCTTAGGCTTCAGTTCAAGCCCTGATGGCTCAAATTTTCAAGCTCGATGAGAACTCTAACACACACAAACACATCCAGCACTCTAAGCAGATCTTAAGAGGGGACCAGCCAATAAATATCATATTTATTAATATTATTAATCATATCAAATAAATATCAAAGAGTAATAGTCTATCTCCTCTTATCAATTTCCTGCCTCATTGTCTTCTATGTTGATAACCTTTACTAGTGAATTTCCTGCCTCGTTGTCTTTTGTGTTAATGACCTTTCCTAGGGAATTTCCTGCCTCGTCTTCTGTGTTGATGGCCTTTACTAGTGAATTTCTTGCCTCGTCTTTTATGTTGATGACCTTTTATAGTGAATTTCCTGCCTCGTTGTCTTCTGTGTTGATGACCTTTACTAGTGAATTTCCTGTCTCATTGTCTTCTATGTTGATGACCTTTACTAGTGAATTTCCTGCCTCGTGGTCTTCTGTGTTGATGACCTTTACTAGTGAATTTCCTGCCTCGTGTTCTTCTGTGTTGATGACCTTTACTAGTGATTTTCCTGCCTTGTTGCCTTCTATGTTGATGGCCTTTAAAATTGAAATTCCTGACTCGTCTTCTGTGTCAATGACCTTTACTAGTGAAGGGCATTTCAGTCTTTTCTCTCAGCCTTTTCATGCTTATCGGATTCATTCACCGAAAAGAACCGGCTCCGAACAGCTCTTCGTTCCATTCACAAATGCTACTGTCAGCCAACAGCAAGACATGTTCACAACTTAAAATGAAATTTGCCAAAAGTTCCCTTTTACAAGTTTTACTAAAGTTATTTGAGTGAGCTCTGGGCTAATCCTTTTACATCACATGTTCATGTAGGCCCATTCAAATGTACTTTATTCTCATAGCAGCGTCAGGCCTCATTAACTCAACTATGCTTTTAAAAATTGGCAGATAGGCGAGCTGTCTCACACTTTTGCCTCGAGCTCGTAACCATTTGTCCTCAGTCTAACTTATCAGGGTGATGTAGTTTATTTCCCTCTGAAAAGACTGAAGGTTTTAAAAAATGCGCCCAATTTTGTGTAGGGATCTTGGTCTTTCTGTCCTTCAACCTGGTCTCAGATCATTTTGTATTATTCTGTATGTGAATCGGAGAATACACCATTTAGTATGAGATGTTACATTTCGTATGATATGTATTAATTTGTGCATAGCCTTCACCCATTTTATATGATATGTTACAATTTACAATTCGTATTATATGTTACGAATTTGCAAAATGTAAAATATGCTGAACATTTTCTAAATCACTATATGTTACAGATTTGCTAAATGTCTGACGTTACGAATTCTAGCTAGGTGACTAATGTTAGCTAGCTGGCTAACGTTAGCTAGGCTAGGGATTAGGGTTAAGGTTAAATTTAGGAGTCAGGTTAAACAGTTAAGGTTAGGGTTAGGGGAATGGTTAGCTAATATGCTAAGTAGTTGCAAAGTAGATACAAAGTAGTAAGTACTTGAAAAGTTAATAATTAGCTAAAATGCTAAAGTAGTCAGTGTTGAGATTTGAACTCGCAACCTTTAGCTTGCTAGACGTTCACGTCATACACCTACCCCTCCACCCCGATCAACCACCCTACTTTCATTTTTGCCTAAAGTACTCATCTTATGTAACCATACCAAACATAAAGTATCATTCTCATTTGTCCAAGATTTACTTTTACTATGTTACGTCTAGTATATGAGACCAGGCTGTGTCAAGTCAAATAAGAAAAAATGTATGAGATGGCATGCTTTATTCAATTCAACTACAGCAGCAATAACAAAATGGTCATATTCAGAATACAAGAGTGAAGTGAAAGATAACTATCTTATTGCTGGAAGATTGTCATGTAATATAATTTACACGTGGTAGACTATATACTGTACTAATCTATATAATATAATGCTCTTGTTTGCTCTGACTGTATATCCAGGGTCATGGCTTTCTTACGTATATAGATTCAGATATATTAAAGTTAATTGAATGGATGTCTCATCCCCATTGTCTGGCACTGTGCAGATCTAAATAAATAGATGGAGAGGTCAGTAAGGACACTGGGCAGATATTTAAAAAAGATGTGTAGTGGCCAGTAAGGACACTGGGCAGATATTTAAAAAAGATGTGTAGTGGTCAGTAAGGACACTGGGCAGATATTTAAAAAAGATGTGTAGTGGCCAGTACGGACACTGGACAGATAATATCAACAACAAAAAAATGTATTTAAATAGCCCTTCGTACATCAGCTGATATCTCAAAGTGCTGTACAGAAACCCAGCCTTAAACCACAAACAGCAAGCAATGCAGGTGTAGAAGCACGGTGGATAGGAACAACTCCCTAGAAACGCCAAAACCAGGCTATGAACCAGGCTATGTGGGGTGGCCAGTCCTCTTCTGGCTGTGCCGGGTGGAGATTATAACAGAACATGGCCAAGATGTTCAAATGTTCATAAATGACCAGCATGGTCAAATAATAATAAGGCAGAACAGTTGAAACTGGAGCAGCAGCACGGCCAGGTGGACTGGGGACAGCAAGGAGTCATCATGTCAGGTAGTCCTGAGGCATGGTCTTAGGGCTCAGGTCCTCCGAGAGAGAGAAAGAAAGAGAGAAAGAGAGAATTAGAGAGAGCACACTTAAATTCACACAGGACACCGAATAGGACAGGAGAAGTACTCCAGATATAACAAACTGACCCTAGCCCCCCGACACAGAGACGCTGTGGCCCCATCCGAGGACACCCCCGGACAGGGCCAAACAGGAAGGATATAACCCCACGCACTTTGCCAAAGCACAACCCCCACACCACTAGAGGGATATCTTCAACCACCAACTTACCATCCTGAGACAAGGCCGAGTATAGCCCACAAAGATCTCCGCCACGGCACAACCCAAGGTGGGGCGCCAACCCAGACAGGAAGATCACATCAGTGACTCAACCCACTCAGATATTTTTTTTAAGAGGTGGAGAGGTCAATTAGGACACTGGGCAGGCCTTTATGGTAGAGCCCGCTTGGAGTTTGCCAAAAGGCACCTAAAGACTCTCAAACCAACAACAAGATTCTCTGGTCTGATGAAACCAAAATTGAACTCTTTGGCCTGAATGACAAGCATCACATCTGAAGGAAACCTGGCACCATCCCTACGGTGAAGTATGGTGGCGGTAGCATCATGCTGTGGGGATGTTATTCAGCGGCAGGGACTGGGAGACTAGTCAGGATCGAGGGAAAGATGAATGGAGCAAAGTACTCATCCCAAACCATCTCAATTGGGTTTACGGTCGGGATATTTTGGAGGCCAAGTCATCTGATGCTGCACTCCATCACTCTCCTTCTTGGCCAAATAGCCGTTACACAGCCTGGAGGTGTGGGTCATTGTCCTGTTGAAAAACAAATTAAGCGCAAACCAGACGGTTTGCTGAAGAATGCTGTAGTTGCTATGATGGTTAAGTATGCCTAAATCACTGAAGGTGTCACCAGCAAAGCACCCCCACACCATCACACCTCCTCCTCCATGCTTCATGGTGGGAACCACACATGCAGAGATCATTCAATCACTTACTCTGCCTCTCACAAAGACACGATGGTCAGAGCCAAAAATCTCCAATTTGGACTCATCAGAGCAAAGGACAGATTCTTCTTATTGTTGTCCTTTAGTAGTGATTTCTTTGCAGCAATTTGACCATGAACGCCTGATTCACACAGTCTCCTCTGAACAGTTGATGTTGAAATGTGTCTGTTACTTGAACTCTGTGAAGAATTTATTTAGGCTGCCGTTTCTGAGGCTGGTAACTCTAATGAACTTATCCTCTGCAGCAGAGGTAACTCTGGGTCTTCCTTTCCCGTGGCTGTCCTCATGGGAGACAGTTTCATAATAGTGCTTGATGGTTTCTGCGACTACCCTTGAAGAAACTTTAAAACTTCTGGAAATGTTCCGTACTGGCTGACCTTCATGTCTAAAAGTAATGATGGACTGTCATTTCTCTTTGCTTATTGGAGCTATTCCTGCCATAATATGGACTTGGTATTTAACCAAATAGGGCCGTCGTCTGTTTATCACCCCTACCTTGTCACAACATAACTGATTGGCTCAAACGTATTAAGAAGGAAAGAAATTCCACAAATTAATTTTTAAGAAGGCACATCTGTTAATTTAAATGTATTCCAGGTGACTACCTCACGAAGCTGGTTGAGAAAATGCCAAGAGTGTGCAAAACTGTCATCAAGGCAAAGAGTGGCTACTTTGAAGAATCTAAAATCTAAAATAAACACATTTTTGGTTACTACATGATTCCGTGTGTGTTCACTATTATAAATTTGTAAAAAAAAAAACAGTTTTTCCTTTGTCATTATGGGGTATTGCGTGTATATTGAGGGGGTGGGGGTATTTAATCAATTTTAAAATAAATCTATAACGTAACAAAATGTGGAAAAAGTTAAGGGGTCTGAATACTTTCCAAATGCACTGTACTCTATATATACAAAGTATGTGGACACCCCTTCAAATTAGAGGATCGGCTATTTCAGCTACACCCGTTGCTGATAGGTGTATACAATCCAGCACACAGTCATGCAATTTCTATAGACAAACATTGGCAGTAGAATGGCCTTACTGAAGAGCTCAGTGACTTTCAACGTAGTGTAACGGATGTGAAACGGCTAGCTTAGTTAGCGGTGTGCGCTAAATAGCGTTTCAATCGGTTACGTCAACCTTGAAGTAGTAGTTCCCCTTGCTCTGCAAGGGCCGCGGCTTTTGTGGAGCGATGGGTGACTGTTGTTGATGTGTGCAGAAGGTCCCTGGTTCGCGCCCGGGTATGGGCGAGGGAACGGTTTAAAATTATACTGTTACATTGATGCTGTTGCCAAGCGTTGTCTGGAGTGGTGTAAAACTTGCTGGAGTGATGAATCACGCTTCACCATCTGGCAGTCCTACAGACGAACCTGGGTTTGGCGGATGCCAGGAGAACGCTACCTGCCCTCATTTTTTTATTATAATTTTTTTTTTTACCTTTATTTAACCAGGCAAGTCAGTTAAGAACATATTCTTATTTTCAATGACTGCCTGGGAACAGTGGGTTAACTGCCTGTTCAGGGGCAGAACGACAGATTTGTACCTTGTCAGCTCGGGAGTTTGAACTCGCAACCTTCCGGTTACTAGTCCAATGCTCTAACCACTAGGCTACGCTGCCGCCCCATGCATAGTGCCCACTGTAAAGGAGGAGGAATATTGGTCTGGGGCTGTTTTTCATGTTTGGGCTAGGCCCCTTAGACCCAGTGAGGGGATATCTTAACGCTCCAGAAATACAATGGCATTCTCAATGATTCTATGCTTCCAACTTTGTGGCAACAGTTTGGGGAAAGCCCTTTCCTGTTTCAGCATGACAATGTACCCGTGCATAAAGCGAGGTCCATACAGAAATGGTTTGTCGAGATCAGTGCGGAAGAACTTGATTGGCCAGAGCCCTGATCTCAACCCCAGTGAACACCTTTAACACGATTAGTCCTGCAGGCCAGGACTAATCGCCCAACATTAGTGCCCGACCACACTAATGCTCCTGTGGCTGAATGGAAGCAAGTCCACGCAGCAATGTTTCAACATCCAATGGAAAGCCTTCCCAGAAGAGTGGAGACTGTTATGGCACCTAAAGGGGGGACCAACTCCAAATTAATGCCCATGATTATGGAATGAGATCTTCCACGCGCAGGTGTCCACATACTTTTGGTAATTTAGTTTAAATTAAGAGGTCAAGAGGTCAGCTAGGACACTGGACAGATATAAATAAACAAGTGAAGAGGTCAGTTAGGACACAGACAAAAAGGATGTCAATTACCCCTCCCATTCTGTTACTGTTAAGTGGAAGACATTACATCAAACATATTTTAGAGTTCAATCAGATTTCATGCCATGAGTAAAATTAGAGTGTAAATTTGCTGAAAACTGTTGATTGTGTAAAATGGTTTGTGCTGTTCCCAGCATTTGTTTTGTTGATTCACTTTATTTACATCTTTCGTCTCACACCTCTCATTTTCTTACAGTCTCTTCTTAAAGGCAAACATTTGACAGAATACACATGAACAAATACCTATACTGTAAAAAGAAAGACTAGATCTCTGGACAATATTTTTCTCATCGTTTCAGGTGGACCTGTTTCGTATTATCAAGGTTTTATTAAAAAATGATTTGGGATTTAGAGCTCAATAGAGGAAAGGAGAGAAAGGGCTCTATTCAATCCGCCAAGCTGAAGATCCGCTTTATAGTGCCATTGACAATTAAAGGCAATGTTCCCGTGGTCGCGGAGACCGTATTCAAGGTAAACGATGCATATGTTGGCTCGATCGGAAATGACTTGTTATGTTAACGCTGTTAAAACGTTAAAACGTTACCGCTCCTCTTCTGGAGCAGACAAAGAAAACAATTTCACATGTACAAAAGGCCTACATAAAGTGAGAAAAAAAATGTGAAAGAGAAGGTGAAGGTCTTGTAAAGAACCAACCCACACATGGACTGATTAAATCTAAAGTGGACACTAGGTAGGTCTCCAAATAGATTGGTGTAGCAGATTGGATCTGTGAAAATCACTCATCAGCATGAAGTGTCACCCCTTGATCCATTCAAGAAGGCCATTTCCATAGTGAGATGGGTTGGGACACTTCAGGAGGTCCTGATTTCGAGTCGAGGTATGAGCTGAATCAGGGGGAAGCGGTACTCGCTAAGCAAGCATTGTGGCATCCTTAACATGGGCACTGGAGCAAATGTTTAGGCTGAAAAACAACAGCTTGCACCTGGAAAGTAGTGCAATATAACTACTGTAATACAACTGAATGTAATTTTTCAGGATTTTAACCAACATTTCATAGTAGGCCCTATCATACATCCGAGTTATGTATTTGTCCTCACCCCCCAAAAGCATAGATGGATCAATAAAGACACCTTTATGTAAAATGACTTATAAGCCTCATTTAATGTATTTGTACTATTTCAAGCAAATTTCTATTCATGTATGTATGTTGATGTGTTAATTTAGCCTGTTGCACAAGCATATCAGACTCCTAGGATGTCTCTGATTGATGGAAGGGTACAATAACCAATGAGATTTGGGACCTCCCCTGATGTTTCTGAAGCTGCTGAGGGAGCTTTATGAACTTGAACCGCGGTGCACCGGTATATGGCCCGTGATGTGAGCGGCCAAAAGCGGCGAGGGAGGAGCGCCAGTCTCAAATGCAACAGTAATCTGCACTGCTCGGTAGGTTGTCAACAAGGCAGCATGGTACATCTTCCAGAAACATACAATATATATTTTCTGTGAAATATATGGTAGAATGTTCAAACTAGTTTTCATTGGGAAGGCAGATAAAGCATTTTGTTTTAAGCAATCATTTTTGAATGTGAAAACACAGATTCCTACTCATTACTCAACATGCCTAATATAGCCTAGGCTACATTATTTTTGTTTTGAGCCGATTTCTCGAGTGGACTTTGAACTGGGCACCTGGCTCACACCCAGGAGGCAGCCTGGTTCCAAAACGAATGCTATCATTTTTCAAACCGTTGATAACCCAGGCCAGATAATCGAATCCCCTCATTGTCAACACAAATATGGAAAATGGCCGCGTGCATCTCCGCTACTTCAAAACAAGCTATTCACTATTAACAATACAATTAAACAATTTTAAATAATTTTTAGAAACGCCACTGAACAGGGGGACATTTGAATATGAGATTTAGCAAGTAGTTTCTCCTTCCGTGATGCTCAATAGTCGAAAGATGGCAAGACTTTCAATAGTTTCTTTGAGGAAACTTTTTGTTTTCTTCCTCTGCCTATCAGCTGTACTTTTCCTTCTGATTACTCTGCAGGTATTTATCGTCACAGTGACATGAACGAAAAGTATTGAGGTCGAACAGAAACACTGTCAGTTGTACACGACAGTAGTGACCTTTTCACGCCAATGGTTTCCACCGTTGTGAAATGTATCCATTTTTCTCCAGAGCTGTAGGAGTGCTTACATTGTGTCTTCAAGAACGTGGCACTATATATAATAACAAACGCTTTGCACGCATACATTTGCATATAGAGAGTTGTGTTGATTAATATCTTTTGTTTGCAGGCAGAAACGCAATATATTCCATCCCCAATCTCTGTTCCTAGGTCTGTTTGGTCTATCTGACTAATACTGGGATGAAAACTAGAATCTCTTTCACCTCTGGTATTTCCTTATCTTTTCCCACCTGGTTAACCATCTCAATCCCATATCAGTAACTGGTATATTCCAGAATGCATGGAATTAGATGTCTATTGGTATTTTAAACTCATTAATTTAGCTATACATGCATTATTGTATGTATTATCATCATACTTTTGTGGGGTTTTACTGTCAGGCTGCATGTGTGTGTTTATGCTGAGGTTCATGTTATTGCATGCATTGCACATCTTCATGAAAATGACCACAACCGGAATCGTTCAAAATCCATATACTTCCTAAACAGTGTGGTGTCAAAAAGGTGGTCTACATTTCCCAAAAGATACTATATATATTTTCTGTCTTTGCATAGGTGGTGGTGGAGCTTGGTCAGTTTGAAAGGACAGTACACATCCTCCCTCCAAGGGACCTACACGAGTCAGGCTGGAGACATCGTTTACATGGCAGCGGACTGTTGGCCAGTGAGAGAACCTCCCCTGGGGGTCCAGAGGGCCAGTACCCTTACATTGTATGGTGGTCCCCACTAACAGGAGAGATTGGCCGATTAGGAGAGTGTGGGACAAACAAGTGCTTCTTCACCATCAACAGGACCCTCTACTCTCACCCATCTACACAGGCATTCCTTTTCTATGGTGAGACTTTTATTTTTTATTCATTTGTTGAAACTATAGGAACATCTGAAAATTAGAAAATGTACAATGTATGGGCCTGTATAGTTCCTGAAGTTAAGTGTAAATCATTATCTTAACTTGGTATGGTGTTTGATATAGATTCATTGTTTGTTTTCATGATACTTAGCCTAGTTGACAAGAGGCTTGAAGGAGGACAAGATGTAGTTCATTGTTACAGTCAAGTGAAAACTGATTCGGCCATCTTTGCTGTGGTGTAATCATCTATATGGATGGTTTGTTATACCATTAGCATCCTCTGATTCTTCAATTGATGTCATACGGGACAGTCAGGATGGAACCGGGTTTTTTGATTTGAGTAAACACAATCAAATGTACACTAGAGGGAGCCATTGTTGTGTGGGTCCAAGCTGAAGAGAAGGCCCTGGTATTGCAGCTGTAAGTAACTCTGTTGGTTCAACTGTTTCCAAGTAAATAATTTACCCTAGAGCACCTTATTGTGAAACAGTAATTGGTGATAAATAATAGTTGCATATCCTTTAGGCCTGCCTTATGTGTATAGCATTAAAAACTCTTGATGGAATTGCATTGCAGTTTAATGTATGTTCAGAATCACATTTGGTTCTAACCATCATTTTAGAGTGAACTATAGAGTTATATGTATCCATTTGCATTGTGTACATCCATATGCTTATTATTGCAGTAATATTAACCTTCTCATTGAGGATTTCCGATATACAGGACCAATCAAAAGTTTGAACACACCTACTCATTCAAGGGTTGTTCTTTTTTGTACTATTTTCTACAGTGGTGAATAATAGTGAAGACATCAAAGCTATGAAATAACATATATAGAATCATGTAGTAACCAAAAACGTGTTAAACAAATCAAAATATATTTTATATTTGAGATCTTTTAAAGTAGCTACCCTTTGACAGCTTTGCACATTCTTGTCATTCTCCCAACCAGCTTCATGACGAATACTTTTCCAACAGTCTTGAGAGACTTGTTGACTGCTTTTCCTTCACTCTGCGGTTCAAATCATCCCAAACCATCTCAATTGGGTTTGCGGTCGGGTGATTGTGGAGGCCAGGTCATCTGATGCTGTACTCCATCACTCTCCTTCTTGGTCAAATAGCCTTTACACAGCCTGGAGGTGTGGTTTGGGTCCTTGTCCTGTTGAAAAACAAATTATTGGCAAACCAGATGGGATGGCGTTCGCTACATAATTCTGTGGTAGCCATGCTGGTTAAGTGTGCCTTGAATTCTAAATAAGTCACAGACAGTGTCACCAGCAAGGCACCATCACACCACCTCCTCCATGCTTCATGGTGGGAACCACACATACAGCGATAATCTGTTAATCTACTCTGCGTCTCACAAAGACATGTTATTTGTCACATGATTCGAATACAACAGGTGTAGACCTTACTGTGAAATGCGTACTTATAAGCCCTTAACCAGTTCCAGAAATATACTTAAAAATATTAAATATATAATCAATAATAATAAAATATTGACTAAATAAACTAAAGTAAAAAATATCTCATCAATCAAAAAGTAACACAATACATTTACATAACAGTAACGAGGCTCTATACAGGTGTACCGGTACTGAGTCAATATGCAGGGGTACAATTTGGTCAAGGTAATTTGTAACGTGACTATGCATAGATAATAAACAGCGAGTAGCAGCAGTGTCAAAACAAAGGGGGGTCAATGTAAATAGTCCCAGTGGCCATTTGATTAGTTTAGTGGTTCAGCAGTCTTATGGCTTGGGGATAGAAGCTGTTTAGGAGCCTGGTACCGCTTGCTGTGCGGTAGCAGAGAGAACAGTCTATGACTTGGGTGAATGGAGTTTTGGAAAAATATGTAGACCTTCCTCTGACACCGCCTAGTATATAGGTCCTGGATGTCAGGAAGTTTGGCCCCAGTGATGTGGGGCGGCAGGGTAGTGGTTAGAGCGTTGGACTAGTAACCGGAAGGTTGCAAGTTCAAACCCCCGAGCTGACAAGGTACAAATCTGTCGTTCTGCCCCTGAATGTTAACCCACTGTTCCTAGGCCGTCATTGAAAATAAGAATTTGTTCTTAACTGACTTGCCTAGTTAAATAAAGGTCAAATAAAAAATACATGTACTGGGCTGTACGCACTACCCTCTGTTGCGCCATTTGATTAGTTTAGTTGTTCAGCAGTTGCCATACCTGGCGGTGATGCAACCGGTCAGGATGCTCTCGATGGTGCAACTTTTTGAGGATCTGGGGACCCATACCAAATCTTTTCAGTCTCCTGAGGGGGAAAAGGTGTTGTCGTGGCCGCTTCACAACTGTGAAGGTGTGTTTTGACCATGATAGTTTTTTGGTGATGTGATCTTTCGACCCACTTCACTTCAGTCCCGTCTATGTTCAGCCCTCCTTTTCCAATAGTCTACGATCAGCTCCTTTGTCTTGCTCACATTGAGAGGTTGTTGTCCTGGCACCACACTGTCAGGTCTCTGACCTCTTCCCTATAGGCGGTCTCATCGTTGTCAGTGATCAGGCCTACCACTTTTGTGTCATCAGCGAACTGGTGCTGGAGTCGTGCTTGGCCATGCAGTCATGGGTGAACAGGGAGTACAGGAGGGGACTAAGCAGGCACCCCTGAGGTGCCCAAGTGTTGAGGATCAGCATGGCAGATGTGTTGTTGTTTACCCTTACCACCTAGAGGCGGCACATCAGGAAGTCCAGGATCCAGTTGCAGAGGGAGATGTTTAGTCCCAGAGTCCTTAGCTTAGTGATGATCTTGGTGGGCACAATGGTGTTGAATGCTGAGCTGTAGTCAATGAATAGCATTCTCACATTCTCACACATCCTTTTGTCCAGGTGGGAAAAGGCAGTGTGGAGTGCAATTGAGATTGGGTCATCTGTGTATCTGTTGGGGCGGTATGCGAATTGGAGTGCGTCTAGGGTTTCTGGCATGATGGATGTGAGCCATGACCAGCCTTTCAAAGCACTTCATGGCTACCGACGTAATCATTTAGGCAGGTTACCTTCGCTTTTTTGGGCACAGGAACTATGGTGGTCTGTTTGAAACAGGGAGTGGTTGAAAATGTCAGTGAAGGTACTTGCCAGTTGGTCTGCACATCCTGGTAATCCATCTGGCCCCGCAGCTTTGTAAATGTTGACCTGTTTAAAGGTCTTGCTCACATCAGCTATGGAGAGCGTGATCACACATAAAAGGCATTTAGCTCATCTGGTAGGCTCGCATCACTGGGCAGATCGCCTTCTGGGTTTCCCTTCGTAGTCCGTAATAGTTTGCAAGCCCTGCCACATCCGACGAGTGTCAGAGCCGGTGTAGTAGGGTTCAATCTTAGTCCTGTGTTGACCTTTTGCCTGTTTGATGGTCGTCTGAGGGTGTAGTGGGATTTCTTATAAGCGTCCAGATAAGTGTCCCATTCCTTGACAGCAGCAGCTCTAGCCTTTAGCTCGGTACGGACGTTGCCTGTAATCCATAGCTTTTGGTTGGGAAATGTCATCAATGCACTTATTGACTGAGGTGGTATACTCCTCAATGTCATTGGATGAATCCCTGAACATATTCCTGTCTGTGCTTGCCAAACAGTCCTGTAGTGTATCAGCTGCTTCATCTGACCACTTCCTTATTGAGTGATTCACTGGTACTTCCTTCTTGTAAGCAGGAATCAGGAGAATCGAATTATGGTCAAATTTGCCAAATGGAGGGCGACTGAGAGCTTTGTATACATCTCTGTGTGTGGAGTGAAGGTGGTCTAGAGTCATTTTTTTCCTCTGGTTGCACGTGACATGCTGGTAGAAATGAGGTAAAACTGATTTGTTTGCCTGCATTAAAGTCCCCGGCCACCATGAGTGGTCTAGGCGCCAGCATCGGTTTGTGGTGGTAAATAGATGGCTATGAATAATATAGATATTGTGGTCTACAGCTTATCATGAGGTACTCTACCTCAGGCGACTAGTACCTTGAGACTTCCTTAATGTTAGACATCGCGCACAAGCTGTTGTTGACAAATAGACACATCTTATCAGACGTAGCTGCTCTGTCCTGCCGAAACACGGAGAAGCCAGACAGCTCTGTATTATCCGCATCGTCGTTCAGCCAAGTCTCTGTGAAACACAAGGTATTACAGTTTTAATGTCCCTTTAGTCTTAATCGTAGATCATCCCGTTTGTTTTCCAATGTTTGTACGTTGGCTAATAATTCATTCGCCAACAAATTCTCACAAGGCACCCAGACCTCCACCCTCTGTATTTCCATCTTCACGCAAATTACGGAGATTTGGGCTTGGTCTCTGGGGAATTTTATTTAAAAACTAAAATATTTAACCGCTTGTTTGTAGGTGACCAAATACTTATTTTCCACCATAATTTGAAAATTAATTCATTAAAAATCCTACAATGTGATTTTCTGGATTTTTTTTCTCATTTTGTCTGTCATAGTTGAAGTGTACCTATGATGAAAATTACAGGCCTCTCTCATCTTGTTAAGTGGGAGAACTTGCACAATTGGTGGCTGATTAAATACTTTTTTGCCCCACTGTATGTCTTATTAGAGTATATTAACAGCTGCTCCATAACAGCTTCTACCCCCAAGCCATTAGACTGCTGAACAATTCATCAAATGGCCACCCAGACTATTTACATTGACCCCCCCCACCTACATTCATAGTCACTTTACCCCTACCCCCTGTATATAGCCTTATTTCATTTTTTACTTTAGTTTATTTAGTAAATATTTTCTTACTCTATTTCGTGAACTGTATTATTGGTTAAGGGCTTGTAAGTAAGCATTTCACGGTAAGGTCTGTGACGAATAGAATTTGATTTGATAATAACCTTCTCATTGAGGATTTCCTATATATATCGACAGCCTAGAAGAGTAGAGAAGTGCACCCGATTTAAGAAGATATCCGAGACACATTGATTTGAACATTTCTGATGACAACAAAATACCTGGCATCTCCTATTATAAACACTGCAAGGCAGAAAGACATACAACTGTTACTTCATCATTGTTCAGATCCCAGAGTAATATGTCTGTCATCTTAGACAAGGAAGAATATAAAACATATTTTATGTTAATCTACTCTACATATTACTTATGTAATAAGCAAAATGGTCAGCATTGCATTCGATGTGCTGACCTTTCACATTCAAGACATATAAACTCTATACTAATGTCTCCCCTTTCCAAACTTCTTGAATCAAACCAGGCACCGATTTCAACATCGAGAGTCTTCCTCTGCCGAGAAGAGAGCACCACCAGTGGGCCTTGTTTCACGAGGAGTCGCCCAAAAACAACTACAAGCTCTTCCACGAGCCCGTCATCACCCTCTTTAACCACACGGCCACCTTCAGCCAGCACTCCCAGCTGCCCCTCACCTCCCAGTACCTGGAGAACCTGGAGGTCCTGACCTCCCAGACCTACCTGGTGTCCCTCAACCAGAAGAACGAGCTGAGGAAAACACTAGCCCCGGTGGTGTACGTCCAGTCAGACTGCGACCCTCCGTCGGACCGGGATGCCTATGTGAGTGAGTTAATGAAGCACATCAGGGTTGATTCCTATGGACAATGCCTCCACAACAAAGACCTGCCTTCCCATCTGAGGGACTCGATTGCCATGGAGGAGCAGGCCTTCTACCAGATCCTGGCCCAGTACAAATTCATTCTGGCCTTTGAGAACGCCGTCTGTGATGACTACATCACCGAGAAACTATGGAGGCCTCTCAAGCTTGGGGTGGTCCCTGTGTATTACGGTGCTCCCAATGTTCGGCAATGGCTGCCGAGCAACAGTAGTGCGGTGGTAGTCGACCCAGACGAGCCCCCTGAAAAACTGGCTCTATATCTGAAGAGACTAGATGAGGACGACAAGGAGTATGCCACTTATCTGGAGTGGAAGTTGAAGCGTGAAGTCTCCAACCTGGAGTTGGTAAAGGAGCTGAAGGAACGCCCATGGGGTGTCCAGGATCTGACACAGGAGAACTACATAGATGTGTTTGAGTGCATGGTATGCAGCAGGGTGTGGGAGAACATTGACAGACAGAAAAAGGTAACAAGAACTGAACTGTTTTATTTGTGACATCTGATAAGGTTGCCAATTCCTTTTGACTACAATTTACTTGGTGTGTCAATGGTTTTGACGATATGATTAGCTTGACTGTAAATTGTTGATTATACAGATTCTTAATTTGGATCCCCATTAGCTGACTCCATCATGACAGCTAGTTATCCCATGGTCCATACACACAATAAAAAATACATTCGGCTTTAAATTATAAACATTACAAGACTGTAACACAATATTGTGTTAATAATAATAATATTCAAGCTAGTATGAAATAGACCTGCACCAGTATTGTGTTTTTCTAGTGTGCCAATATAGTAACATTTCTGCTTCCCAAACAGGGCCTTGTTCCTAAAACCTGGCAAGCAGAGGGAAACCACCTAAAGTGTCCACTTCCGAGGGTATTTGACTTTGCTTCAGGCCCTAGAAAGCGGACATCTTTGCGAGGGATTTGGACGGCCAGTTACGAGCAGTCCAAGAAAGAGGCTAGGGCATTGCGTCACTTGGCTGAGAGGAACAAGAATTTCACTGTGGAGCAGTACTGGAAGGAAGTATTCACTGACTAAAACCCTACTAATACTAAAACACTATAATTCACATAGAAAAGACCCTTGTTGTGATACTGTATCATTTTTCTATGGACACCCAGTGCTTTGGTGGTGGTGTGTCAAAGTTCAGAAGCACTATGAAAATGACAATTGTCCACATATGATGACTAATGGTTGAACATGACAATCACACAATAACCTTTGATCAATATATTTCATATCTTTAATATTTCAAAAGCTTGCTGTATAATAGCTATTGAAATCAACCATAGTTTTGACGACCAAAAAATTAAAAAAATGTGATTGATTCTAAAAGTGAGAGAATGTCTGGTCTTTCTAACGAAACCTTCCTTAATCTTCCTTAAACAAAATTCCTTCAGGAGTCTACACCTCTGTCACATTCAGGAATTACCATACAGCTTTTATCTTGTTTTTATTATGTTTTTAACGTTAACTTTGCATTGCATTATTTTTTAAATATCTTTTTAAATATCTTTTTTAGAATTTTTACCCCTTTTTTCACCCAAATTTCGTGGTATCCAATTGTTGTAGTAGCTACTATCTTGTCTCATCGCTACAACTCCCGTACAGGCTCGGGAGAGACGAAGGTTGAAAGTCATGCGTCCTCCGATACACAACCCAACCAGCCGTACTGCTTCTTAACACAGCGCACATCCAACCAGGAAACCAGCCGCACCAATGTACCGGAGGAAACACTGTGTACCTGGCAACCTTGGTTAGCGTTCACTGCGCCCGGCCCGCCACAGGAGTCACTGGTGTGCGATGAGACAAGGACATCCCTACCGACCAAGCCCTCCCTAACCCGGACGACGCTAGGCCAATTGTGCGTCGCCCCACGGACCTCCCGGTCGCGGCCGGTTACGACAGAGCCTGGGCGCGAACCCAGGGCACAGCTGGCGCTGCAGTACAGCGCCCTTAACCACTGCGCCACCCGGGAGGCCCGCATTGCATTTTTTTTACTCTATTAAAACGGTCATAAGAACACATTTACTTTCCATGTTCTATACTGAGCAAAAATACCTTAAAAAAAAGGTAGATCAGAAAACCAGTCAGTATATGGTGTGACCACCATTTGCCTCATGCAGCGTGACATCTCCTTTGCATACAGTGTCTACGGAAAGTATTCAGACCCCTTGACGTTTCCACATTTTGTTACGTTACGGTGTTGCTGATGGTGTTGCTGGTTATTGGAGGGAACTGGAACACACTGTTGTACACAACGATCCAGAGTATCCTCAATGGGTGACATGTCTGAGTATGCAGGCCATGGAAGAACTGGGGCATTTTTAGCTTCCAGGAATTGTGCACAGATCCTTGCGGCATTGGGCCATGCATTATCATGCTGAAACATGAGGTGATGGAGGCAGATGAATGGCACGACAATGGGCCTCAGGATCTCTTCATGGTATCTCTGTGCATTCATATTGCCATCGATAAAATGCAATTGTGTTTGTTGTCCGTAGCATTAGCAAGATGGCGCCGACTGATGGCGCGATTATTTCTTACATTGTTAGCCCAGAAAATGTTAATACATACAGCCAAGATATCAGAGTGACGTCAACTTACCAACATTTCGACCAGGAATATGACCTTCCAGGACAATGGATCTAATCCCAGAGGCCGACCCAAAACAACGTCGCCACAGAAGAGGTAGATGGAGCAGCCTCCTGGTCTGACTTCATAGGCGTGCACACCACCCACCGCTTGCGATTATATTACTTTCCAATGTCCAGTCTCTAGACAACAAGGTAGACATAATTAGGGCAAGGATTGCTTTCCAGAGAGACATCAGAGATTGTAAAAATTCTCTGTTTCACGGAAACATGGCTCTCTCGGGAGATGTTGTCGGAGTCAGTACAGCCACTGGGATTCTTCATGCATCGCGCCCACAGAAATAAACAACTCTCTGGGAAGAATGACAGGGGTGTATGCTTCATGATTAACGACTCATGGTGTAATTGTAACAACATACAGGAACTCAAGTCCTTTTGTTCACCTGACCTAGAATTCCCTACAATCAAATGACGACCATATTATCTCCCAAGAGAATTCTCATTGGTGATTATCACAGCCGTGTATATTCCACCCTCAAGCTAATACCACGACTGCCCTCAAGGAACTTCACTGGACTCAATGCAAACTGGATGCCATATATACTGAGGCTGCATTTATTGTAGCTGTGGAAATTTTAGAACAAGGCTACCTAAATTCTACCAGCATATTGATTGTAGCACTCGTGCTGGCAATCCACTGGATCACTGCTACTCTTCCGTGATGCTTACAAGGCCCTCCCCCGCCCTCCCTTCGGTAAATCCGACCACGACTCCATTTTGCTACTACTGTCCTATAGGCAGAAACTCAAACAGGATGTGCCCGTGACAAGAACTATTCAACTCTGGTTTGACGAATCGGCTTCAAGATTGTTTTGAACACGCGGACTGGGAAATGTTCCGGGCAGCCTCAGAGAATAACATCGAGTTATACAATGATTCGGTGAGTGAGTTTATAAGGAAGTGCATTGGCGATAATGTGACTATTAACCTACCCTAACCAGAAACCATGGATAGATGGCGGCATTTGCGCGAAACACCGCATTTAACCATAGAAAGATGACTGGGAATATGACCAAATACAAACAGTAGTTATTCCCTCCGCAAGGTAATCAAATGAGCAAAATGTCGGTATCGGGACAAAGTGGAGTCACAATACAACGGCTCAGATACGAGACGTATGTGGCAGGGTCTACAGGAAATCACGGACTACAAAAAGAAAACCAGCCACGACATCAAAAATGTCTTGCTTCCGAACAAACTAAACACCTTCTTTGCCTGCTTTGAGGATAATACAGTGCCACAGACGCAGCCCGCTACCAAGGACTGCGGGCTCCCCCTCTCCTTTTCTGTGGCCGACGTGAGTAAGAGATTTAAACGTGTTATCCCTTGCAAGGCTGACGGCATCCCTAGCCGCGTCTTCAGAGCATGCGCAGACCAGCTGGCTGGTGTGTTTACGGATATATTCAATCTCTCCCTATCCCAGTCTGCTGTCCCCACATGCTTCAAGATGGCCACCATTGTCCCTGTACCCAAGAAGGCAAAGATAACTGAACTAAATGACGATCGCCACGTTGCACTCACTTCTGTCACCATAAAGTGCTTCAAGGATCATATCACCTCCACCTTACCTGCCACCCTAGACCCAATTCAATTTGCATACCATCCCAATACGTCCACAGACGATGCAATCGCCATCACACTGCACACTGCCCTATCCCATCTGGACATTAGGAATACCTATGTAAGAATGCTGTTCATTGACTACAGCTCAGCATTCAACACCATAGTACCCTCCAAACTTATCATTAAGCTTGAGGCCCTGGGTCTCAACCCCACCTTGTGTAATTGTGTCCTGGACTTTCTGACGGGCCGCCCCCAGGTGATGAGGGTAGGAAACAACATCTCCACTTTGCTGATCCTCAACACTGGGGCCCCACAAGGGTGGGTGCTCAGCCCCCTCCTGTACTCCCTGTTCACCCATGACTGCGTGGCCATGCACGCCTAAAACTCAATCATCAAGTTTGCAGACGACACAACAGTAGTGGGCTTGATTACCAATGATGACGAGACAGTCTACAGGGAGGAGGTGAGGGCACTCGCCTTCAATGTTAAAAAAACAAAGAAGATGATTGTGGACTTCAGGAAACAGCAGAGGGAGCACCCCCTATCCACATCAACGGGACAGCAGTGGAGAAGGTAGACAGTTTTAAATTCCCCGTCGTACACATCACTGACAAACTGAAAAGGTCCACCCACACAGACAGTGTGGTGAAGAAGGTGTAACAGCGCCTCTTCAACCTCAGGAGGCTGAAGAAATGTGGCTTGTTATCTAAAAACCTCACAAACTTTTACAGATCCACAATTGAGAGCATCCTGTCGGGCTGTGTCCACGCCTGGTACGGCAACTGCACCAATCTCAACCGCAAGGCTCTCCAGAGGGTGGTATGGTCTGCACAATGCATCACTGGGGGCAAACTACCTGCCCGCCAGTACACCAACAGCACCCGATGTGACAGGAAGGCCTTAAAGATCATCAAGAACAACAACCACCCGAGCCACTGCCTGTTCACCCCACTACATCCAGAAGGCGAGGTCAGTACAGTTGCATCAAAGCTGGGACCGAGAGACAGAAAAATAGGTTCTATTTCAAGGCCATCAAGACTGTTACACAGCCATCACTGACACAGAGTGGCTGCTGCCTACACACAGACTCGAAATCATTGGCCACTTTAATAAATGGATCACTAGTCACTTTAAAAATTCCACTTTAATAAGTGTCTTACATACTCATCTCATGTATATACTGTATTTTGTACCATCTATTGGATCTTGCCTATGCCGCTCAGTCATCGCTCATCCATATATTTATATCTATATATTCTTATTCCATCCCTTTAGATTTGTGTGCATTAGGTAGTTGTGGAATTGTCAGATTACTTGTTAGATATTACTGCACTGTCGGAACTAGAAGCACAAGCATTTCGCTACACTCGCTTTAACATCTCCTAACCATATGTATGTGACCAATAAAATTTGATTTATGCCTGCCCATACCATACCACCACCGCCACCATGGGGCACTCTGTTCACAACGTTGACATCAGCAAACTGCTCGCCCACACAACACCATACATGTGGACTGCGGTTGTAAGGCCGGTTGGAATGTACTGCCAAATTCTCTAAAACGACATTGGAGGCTGCTTATGAAAGAGAAATCAACATGAAATTATCTGGCAACAGCTCTGTTGGACATTCCTGCAGTCAGCATACAATTTCCCTTAAAACTTGAGACATCTGTGGCATTGTGTTGTGTGACAAAACTGCACATTTTAGAGTGGCCTTTTATTGTCTCAAGCACAAGGCGCACCTGTGTAATAACCGTGCTGTTAAAGCAGCTTCTTGATATGCCACAGCTGTCAGGTGGATGGATTATCCTGGCAAAGGAGAAATGCTCACTAACAGGGATGTAAACACATTTGTGCACAAAATTTGAGCTAAATAAACTTTTTGTGCACATGGACAATTTCTGGAATATTTTTTTTTTTCAGCTCATGAAACATGGGACCAACACTTTACATGTTGCGTTTATATTTTTGTAAAGTTTATTGAATTAGCAGAAAGTATACCCTATTTATGTACAGCATTAATGGAAGCAAAATGAACAATAAACTTTTACAATATTACTATTACAGTAATTTCAAATCAATGGATAACTAAAACTAATTTATCGAATGATACA
>NC_060183.1:76680571-76689757 GCF_021184085.1 Oncorhynchus gorbuscha | reverse complement strand
AGAGACCTACCCAGAAAGACTCACAGCTCTTAGAGACCTACCCAGAAAGACTTACAGCTCTTAGAGACTTACCCAGAAAGACTCACAGCTCTTAGAGACATACCCAGAAAGACTCACAGCTCTTAGAGACCTACCCAGAAAGACTCACAGCTCTTAGAGACTTACCCAGAAAGACTCACAGCTGTATTCGCTGCCAAAGTTGATTCTAACATATTGTTGAATATTTATCGAATCAAGATACTGTATATGAATGTTTAATTTAATTTAAAAAACATGTTTATTTTTTATTTATTTTTTACAATTGTTTTGAATTTTTCTTCAACTTTGTCATGACTGACTATTTTGTGTAGATCTTTGACAATTTTCACCTCAATTAAATCCATTTTAATCCCACTTTGTAACACAACAATATGTGGAAAGTGCCAAGGAGTGTGAATATTTTCTACTTGGACTGTACTAAGCTTAAACTTACCTTAACCACTCACTAGCATGCCTAACCTTTGTCGATCACACCCGCATATAAATACTAGCCATTAAGTGAGTCGGAGAATAATAGAGAATCTGTGCCTCGACACATTCCAGTCTCAGAGCTGTACGGACAATTCCTTCGACCTCATGGCTTGGTTTTGCTCTGACATCCACTGTCAACTGTGGACCTTATATAGACAAGTAGGCCTTTCTAAATAATGTCCAATCAATTTAATTTACTACAGGTGGACTCCAATCAAGTTGTAGAAACATCTCAAGGATGATCAATGGAAACAGGATTCACCTCAGCTCAATTTCGAGTCTCATAGCAAAGGGTCTGAATACTTATATGAATAAGGTATTTCTGTTTTTCATTTGGAATACATTTGCAAAAAAAAATCTAAAAGCCTGTTTTCACTTTGTCATTATGGGGTATAGTGTGTAGATTGTTGACAATTTATTTTTATTGAATCAATTTTTGAATATGCATGTAATGTAACAAAATGTGGAAAAAGTCAAGGGGTCTGAATACTTTCCAAAGGCACTGTATTTATGCTGTTATGTGACAGAGAATATGAGCATTTCTCAGATCGCTTGGTTGTGCGATTAAGTTGATAGACTATTACACAGGAAAGCATCACTACAATTGTGTCATATCCTCACAGGAAATCATCCAACGTGATCCATTGTTAAGATCCCACTAATGTTGAACATCATTACGTGTAGTTGAATCTTCACCAATAAAATGATGCTTCACTCGGTGGTTCATAAAAGGCCATGCATGTTTGCACACCATGTATAGAGGGAGGCGGCGAGAAAAAGCTCTGTGTATACATAGGTATTGTACCATTTAGTCTTTAAATGTCAACACACACTAATTGCGTGTGTATATTAGATAAACACACGGTAGGTAAGACCTGGCAGCAGCTCTTGCCAAAGTAAATACGCAGGATGGAAAACAATGATATGTGCAATAAACACCTCCCATTCAGAACCAATTGCTTTTATCAGTGGAAAAACCGCTATGCGCTATCAGCTCTCCACTCAGCGCTGTTGAACTTTTTGCAACTACTCCATTGTCTTTCACTCAATTTTGTTTTCTTAGAAATGTCCGTTGATGTTTTTTTACGGCTGTGATTTTTGTGTTTGGTTTTATCGTTTTAGAACTCATTGATTTTGTATCTCTTCTTTAATATCTGTTCTAGGCCCTCCAACATAGAGATAGCACGTACGGTCTAAGCTCTCCCACAGATGTAGATAGCATGTACGGTCTAGGCTCTCCCACAGATAGAGATAGTATGTACGGTCTAGGCTCTCCCACAGATGGAGATACCATGTACGGTCTAGGCTCTCCCACAGATAGAGATAGCATGTACGGTCTAGGCTCTCCACAGATAGAGATAGCATGTACGGTCTAGGCTCTCCCACAGATAGAGATAGCATGTACGGTCTAGGCTCTCCCACAGATGGAGATAGCATGTACGGTCTAGGCTCTCCCACAGATAGAGATACCATGTACGGTCTAGGCTCTCCCACAGATAGAGATAGCATGTACGGTCTAGGCTCTCCCACAGATGGAGATACCATGTACGGTCTAGGCTCTCCCACAGATGGAGATACCATGTACGGTCTAGGCTCTCCCACAGATAGAGATAGCATGTATGGTATAGGCTCTCCAACAGATGGAAATAGCATTTACGGTATTGTTACGAGAATTTTCAATCCCAGTGATAATAACTGACAATCAATAGCTCTGACCAATCCCCGAGATCTGTAAGACCATGGGTTTAATAATAATTAGTCAAAGACTCAGTTTATTCACGAGACCGTTCTCCCGTCCATTATACAAAGACATCCATTTTATAGCTGCGCACATACTTCCACACAAACAGTAAGTATCCTACGCACATACTTCCACACAAACAGTAGGTATCCTACGCACATACTTCCACACAAACAGTAGGTATCCTACGCACATACTTCCACACAAACAGTAAGTATCCTACGCACATACTTCCACTCAAACAGTAGGTATCCTATGCACATACTTCCACACAAACAGTAGGTATCCTACGCACATACTTCCACACAAACAGTAGGTATCCTACGCACATACTTCCACACAAACAGTAGGTATCCTACGCACATACTTCCACACAAACAGTAGGTATCCTACGCACATACTTCCACACAAACAGTAGGTATCCTACGCACATACTTCCACACAAACAGTAGGTATCCTACGCACATACTTCCACACAAACAGTAGGTATCCTACGCACATACTTCCACACAAACAGTAGGTATCCTACGCACATACTTCCACACAAACAGTAGGTATCCTACGCACATACTTCCACACAAACAGTAGGTATCCTACGCACATACTTCCACACAAACAGTAGGTATCCTACGCACATACTTCCACACAAACAGTAGGTATCCTACGCACATACTTCCACACAAACAGTAAGTATCCTACGCACATACTTCCACTCAAACAGTAGGTATCCTATGCACATACTTCCACACAAACAGTAGGTATCCTACGCATACTTCCACACAAACAGTAGGTATCCTACGCACATACTTCCACACAAACAGTAGGTATCCTACGCACATACTTCCACACAAACAGTAGGTATCCTACGCACATACTTCCACACAAACAGTAGGTATCCACGCACATACTTCCACACAAACAGTAGGTGAGTTGTATCCTTCTCCGTAGTTCTCACCACTGTGTATCACTACCCAGCCGACAGTTCCACGAGATTAGGGAAACCTTGAGAAGTACTCCCTATGCTATCATAGGTTCCTCAGAGGCCTAACCAGGTCGGTCCAAACACAGTTGAACTGTTCTCGTTTTTTTTCTTCGGCACACACATACAAGTTCAAATCCTAAACTACGCCTTGCTCAGACAATCTGTGTTTTTCCACTATACAGATACATTGTTTAATCTAATTTGACTAAAACTACACATCATCAGATTATAATTTTATGATTCTAATCAATTTCATACAATTATAAGGTTTCAGAGTGGAATTATTTTATCATTATCTTTCAACATATACATTATTTTATCAGGTCTAGGCTCTCCCACAGATAGAGATAGCATGTACGGTATAGGCTCTCCCACAGATAGAGATAGCATGTACGGTATAGGCTCTCCCACAGATAGAGATAGCATGTACGGTATAGGCTCTCCCACAGATAGAGATAGCATGTATGGTATAGGCTCTCCCACAGATAGAGATAGCATGTACGGTATAGGCTCTCCCACAGATGGAGATAGCATGTACGGTATAGGCTCTCCCACAGATAGAGATAGCATGTATGGTATAGGCTCTCCCACAGATAGAGATAGCATGTACGGTATAGGCTTTCCAACAGATAGAGATAGCATGTACGGTATAGGCTCTCCCACAGATGGGGATAGCATGTACGGTATAGGCTCTCCCACAGATAAAGATAGCATGTACGGTATAGGCTCTCCCACAGATAGAGATAGCATGTACGGTATAGGCTTTCCAACAGATAGAGATAGCATGTACGGTATAGGCTCTCCAACAGATAGAGATAGCATGTACGGTATAGGCTCTCCCACAGATAGAGATATAGCATGTACGGTATAGGCTTTCCCACAGATAGAGATAGCATGTACGGTATAGGCTCTCCCACAGATAGAGATAGCATGTACGGTATAGGCTCTCCCACAGATAGAGATAGTATGTACGGTCTAGGCTCTCCCACAGATAGAGATAGCATGTACGGTCTAGGCTCTCCCACAGATAGAGATAGCATGTACGGTCTAGGCTCTCCCACAGATGGAGATAGCATGTATGGTATAGGCTTTCCAACAGATAGAGATAGCATGTACGGTATAGGCTCTCCCACAGATAGAGATAGCATGTATGGTATAGGCTTTCCAACAGATAGAGATAGCATGTACGGTATAGGCTCTCTGTCATGCAGGTGAATGAGGACCCAAAAGCGACTTGGCGAAAACAGAGTATTTAATCCAGAATAAACTTTACAAAACAAAAAGCATAATACTACACGTAAAGACGAGAACAGACTGGAGACTTGATCGAGAACTGCAGGTTGCCTCGGGAAGGCACTTGAACCTAGCAGACTCAGACACCTGCTCACCACGCAGCATCTGAGGGAAACACGACACGACAGGGCAAAACATAGACACAGCACGGTGAATTATAGATGAGGATCCGACAGGGCAGGTACGGGAAACAAGGAGAGAAATAGGGACTCTAATCAGGGAAAAGGATCGGGAACAGGTGTGGGAAGACTAAATGATGATTAGGGGAATAGGAACAGCTGGGAGCAGGAACGGAACGATAGAGAGAAGAGAGAGCGAGAGAGTGAGAGAGGGAGGGGGAGAGAGAGGGATAGAAAGAGGGAAAGAACCTAATAAGACCAGCAGAGGAAACTAATAGAATGGGAAGCACAGGGACAAGACATGATAATTAATGACAATACATGACAGTACCCCACCACCGAGCGCCTCCTGGCGCACTCGAGGAGGAATCCTGGCGGCAACGGAGGAAATCATCAATGAGTGAACGGTCCAGCACGCCCCGAGACGGAACCCAACTCCTCTCCTCAGACCGTAACCCTCCCAATCCACTAAGTATTGGTGACCCCGCCCCCGAGAACGCATGTCCATGATCTATGTACCTTGTAAATAGGTGCGCTCGCTCGACAAGGACGGGAGGGGGAGGGAAGACGAACGGGGTGCGAAGAAAGGGCTTAACACAGGAGACATGGAAGACAGGATGGACGCGACGAAGATGTCGCGGGAAGAAGCAGTCGCACAGCGACAGGATTGACGACCTGGGAGACACGGAACGGACCAATGAACCGGAGTCAACTTACGAGAAGCTGTCAGAAGAGGAAGGTTGCGAGTGGAAAGCCACACTCTCTGGCCGCAACAATACCTTGGACTCTTAATCCTGCGTTTATTGGCGGCTCTCACAGTCTTCCCGCAGACAAAGGCAGACCGGTAATGAAGTCTAGGGCGATGTGAGACCATGGTCGAGAAGGAATGGGGAGCGGTCTGAGACGACCGGCAGGAGGAGAGTTACCCGACTTAGTCTGCGCGCAGTCCGAACAAGCAGCCACGAAACGGCGCGTGTCACGCTCCTGAGTCGGCCACCAAAAGCGCTGGCGAATAGACGCAAGAGTGCCTCGAACACCGGGATGACCAGCTAACTTGGCAGAGTGAGCCCACTGAAGAACAGCCAGACGAGTGGAAACAGGAACGAAAAGGAGGTTACTAGGACAAGGCGCGGCGACGCAGTGTGCGTGAGTGCTTGCTTAACCTGTCTTTCAATTCCCCAGACTGTCAACCCGACAACACGCCCATAAGGAAGAATCCCTCGGGATCAGTAGAAGCCACAGAAGAACCAAACAGACGGGATAAAGCATCAGGCTTGGTGTTCTTGCTACCCGGACGGTAAGAAATCACAAACTCGAAACGAGCGAAAAACAACGCCCAACGAGCTTGACGGGCATTAAGTCGCTTGGCAGAACGGGTGTACTCAAGGTTCTTATGGTCTGTCCAAACGACAAAAGGAACGGTCGCCCTCCAACCACTGTCGCCATTCGCCTAGGCTAAGCGGATGGCGAGCAGTTCACGGTTACCCACATCATAGTTGCGCTCAGATGGCGACAGGCGATGAGAAAAATAAGCGCAAGGATGAACCTTATCGTCAGACTGGAAGCGCTGGGATAGAATGGCTCCCACGCCTACCTCTGAAGGCCAACTCGACAATGAATTGTCTAGTGACGTCAGGAGTAACGAGGATAGAGCGGACGTAAAACGTTCTTTTAGAAGATCAAAAGCTCCCTGGGCGGAACCGACCACTTAAAACACGCCTTGACAGAAGTAAGAGCTGTGAGAGGGGCAGCAACTTGACCGAAATTACGAATGAAACGCCGATAGAAATTAGCAAAACCTAAAAAAGCGCTGCAACTCGACACGTGACCTTGAACGGGCCAATCACTGACAGCTTGACCTTAGCGGAATCCATCTGAATGCCTTCAGCGGAAATAACGGAACCGAGAAAAGTAACGAGGAGACATGAAAAGAGCACTTCTCAGCCTTTACGAGAGACAATTCTCTAAAAGGCGCTGTAGAACACGTCGAACGTGCTGAACATGAATCTCGAAAGTGACGGTGAAAAATCAGGATATCGTCAAGATAGACAAAAACAAAGATGTTCAGCATGTCTCTCAGAACATCATTAACTAATGCCTGAAAACAGCTGGCGCATTGGCGAGACCAAACGGCAGAACCCGGTACTCAAAATGCCCTAACGGAGTGTTAAACGCCGTTTCCACTCGCCCCCTCTCTGATGCGCACGAGATGGTAAGCGTTACGGAAGGTCCAACTTAGTAAAGCACCTGGCTCCCTGCAGAATCTCGAAGGCTGATGACATAAGGGAAGCTGATAACGATTCTTAACCGTTATGTCATTCAGCCTCGATAATTCACGCAGGGGCGCAGAGTACCGTCCTTCTTCTTAACAAAAGAACCCCGCCCCGGCCGGAGAGGAAGAAGGCACTATGGTACCGGCGTCAAGAGACACAGATAAATCATCCTCGAGAGCCTTACGCTCGGGAGCCGACAGAGAGTATAGTCTACCCCGAGGAGGAGTGGTCCCCGGAAGGAGATCAATACTACAATCATACGACCGGTGAGGAGGAAGGGAGCTGGCTCGGGACCGACTGAAGACCGTGCGCAGATCATGATATTCCTCCGGCACTCCTGTCAAATCGCCAGGTTCCTCCTGAGAAGTGGGGACAGAAGAAATGGGAGGGATGGCAGACATTAAGCACTTCACATGACAAGATACGTTCCAGGATAGGATAGAATTACAAGACCAATTAATAGAAGGATTATGACATACTAGCCAGGGATGACCCAAACAACAGGTGTGAAAGGTGAACTAAAAAATCAAAAAAGAAATAGTCTCACTGTGGTTACCAGATACTGTGAGAGTTAAAGGTAGTGTCTCAAATCTGATACTGGGAAGATGACTACCATCTAAGGCAAACATGGGCGTAGGCTTGTCTAACTGTCTGAAAGGAATGTTATGTTTCCGAACCCATGCTTCGTCCATGAAACAACCCTCAGCCCCAGAGTCAATCAAGGCACTGCATGTAGCACTCGAACCGGTCCAGCGTAGATGGACCGACATAGTAGTACAAGATCTAGATGAAGAGACCTGAGTAGTAGCGCCACCAGTAGCCCTCCGCTACTGATGGGCTCTGGCCTCTTACTGGACATGAATTAACAAAATGTCCATCAAATCCGCAATAGAGGCACAGGCGGTTGGTGATCCTCCGTCCCTCTCCTTAGTCGAGATGCGAATCCCTCCCAGCTGCATGGGCTCAGTCTCAGAGCCAGAGGAGGGAGATGGTTGCGATGCGGAGCAGGGAAACACCGTTGATGCGAGCTCTCTTCCACGAGCCTGGTGACGAAGATCTACCCGGCTGCTCTATGCGGATGGCGAGAGCAATCAAAGAGTCCACACTGGAAGGAACCTCCCGAGAGAGAATCTCATCTTTGACCACTGTGTGGAGTCCCTCCAGAAAACGAGCGAGCAGCGCCCGGCTCGTTCCAGTCACTAGAGGCAGCAAGAGTACGAAACTCTATAGAGTAATCCGTTATGGATCGATCACCTTGGCATAGGGAAGCCAGGACCCTAGAAGCCTCCCCACCAAAAACTGAACGGGTCAAAACCCGAATCATCTCCTCTTTAAAGTTCTGGTAATTGTTAGAACAATCAGCCCTTGCCTCCCAGATAGCTGTGCCCCACTCTCGGGCCCGGCCAGTAAGGAGTGAATGACGTAGCAAACCCGAGCCTCTCTCTAGAGTATGTGTTGGGTTGAGAGAGAACACAATCTCACACTGGGTGAGAAAGGAGCGGCACTCAGTGGGCTGCCCGAGTAGCAAGGTGGGTTATTAACCCTAGGTTCTGGAGGCTCGGCAGGCCAGGAAGTAACAGGTGGCACGAGACGAAGACTCTGGAACTGTCCAGAGAGGTCGGAAAACCTGAGCGGCCAGGCTCTCCACGGCATGGCGAGCAGCAGACAATTCCTGCTCGTGTCTGCCGAGCATGGCTCCTGATCTCGACGGCAGTGTTACGAGCGCCTGTAGTCGCTGGGTCCATTCCTCGGTCGGATCCTTCTGTCATGCAGGTGAATGAGGACCCAAAAGCGACTTGGCGAAAACAGAGTATTTAATCCAGAATAAACTTTACAAAACAAAAGCATAATACTACACGTAAAGACGAGAACAGACTGGAGACTTGATCGAGAACTGCAGGTTGCCTCGGGAAGGCACTTGAACCTAGCAGACTCAGACACCTGCTCACCACGCAGCATCTGAGGGAAACACGACACGACAGGGCAAAACATAGACACAGCACGGTGAATTATAGATGAGGATCCGACAGGGCAGGTACGGGAAACAAGGAGAGAAATAGGGACTCTAATCAGGAAAAGGATCGGGAACAGGTGTGGGAAGACTAAATGATGATTAGGGAATAGGAACAGCTGGGAGCAGGAACGAAAACGATAGAGAGAAGAGAGAGCGAGAGAGTGAGAGAGAGGGAGGGGGAGAGAGAGGGATAGAAAGAGGGAAAGAACCTAATAAGACCAGCAGAGGGAAACTAATAGAATGGGAAGCACAGG
>NC_060183.1:76647850-76680471 GCF_021184085.1 Oncorhynchus gorbuscha | reverse complement strand
ACATTACATTTACATTACATTTAAGTCATTTAGCAGACGCTCTTATCCAGAGCGACTTACAAATTGGTGCATTCACCTTATGACATCCAGTGGGACAGTCACTTAACAATAGTGCATCTAAAACTTAGGGGGTGGGGTGAGAGGGATTACTTAACCTATCCTAGGTATTCCTTAAAGAGGTGGGGTTTCAGGTGTCTCCGGAAGGTGGTGATTGACTCCGCTGTCCTGGCGTCGTGAGGGAGTTTGTTCCACCATTGGGGGCCAGGGCAGCGAACAGTTTTGACTGGGCTGAGCGGGAGCTGTACTTCCTCAGTGGTAGGGAGGCGAGCAGGCCAGAGGTGGATGAACGCAGTGCCCTTGTTTGGGTGTAGGGCCTGATCAGAGCCTGGAGGTACTGAGGTGCCGTTCCCCTCACAGCTCCGTAGGCAAGCACCATGGTCTTGTAGCGGATGCGAGCTTCAACTGGAAGCCAGTGGAGAGAACGGAGGAGCGGGGTGACGTGAGAGAACTTGGGAAGGTTGAACACCAGACGGGCTGCGGCGTTCTGGATGAGTTGAAGGGGTTTAATGGCACAGGCAGGAGCCCAGCCAACAGCGAGTTGCAGTAATCCAGGCAGAGGAGATGACAAGTGCCTGGATTAGGACCTGCGCAGCTTCCTGTGTGAGGCAGGGTCGTACTCTGCGGATGTTGTAGAGCATGAACCTACAGGAGCGGGCCACCGCGATGTTAGTTGAGAGCGACAGGGTGTTGTCCAGGATCACGCCAAGGTTCTTGGCGGCTCTGGGAGGAGGACACAATGGGTTGTCGACCGTGATGGCGAGATCATGGACGACGGGCAGTCCTTCCCGGGAGGAAGAGCAGCTCCGTCTTGCCGAGGTTCAGCTTGAGGTGGTGATCCGTCATCCACACTGATATGTCTGCCAGACATGCAGAGATGCGATTCGCCACCTGGTCATCAGAAGGGGGAAATAATAATGGTGGCGACATCTATAATGGTGGCTACATCTATAATGGTGGCTACATCTACACCTCTATAACGGTGGCTATATCTATACATCTGTAATGGTGGCTACATCTATAATGGTGGATACATCCATAATGGTGGCTACATCTACACCTCTATAATGGTGTCTACATCTTCACCTCTATAATGGTGGCTATATCTATACATCTGTAATGGTGTCTACATCTATAATGGTGGCTATATCTATACATCTGTAATGGTGGCTACATCTATTAGCTCATGGCTACATCTAATGGTGGCTACATCTATAATGGTGGCTACATCTGTAATGGTGGCTACATCTATAATGGTGGCTATCTATAATGGTGGCTATATCTATAATGATGGCTACATCTATAATAGTGGCTACATCTATACATCTATAATGGTGGCTACATCTATACATCTGTAATGGTGGCTACATCTAGAATGGTGGCTACATCTATACATCCATAATGGTAGCTACATCTATAATGGTGGCTATACATCTATACATCTATAATGGTGGCAACATCTACACCTCTATAATGGTGGCTACATCTATAATGGTGGCTACATCTATACATCTGTAATGGTGGCTACATCTATACATCTGTAATGGTGGCTATATCTATAATGGTGGCTACATCTATACATCCATAATGGTGGCTTCATCTATAATGGTGGCTATATCTATAATGGTGGCTGCATCTGTAATGGTGGCTACATCTATAATGGTGGCTACATCTATACATCTGTAATGGTGGCTACATCTATAATGGTGGCTACATCTATACATCCATAATGGTGGCTTCATCTATAATGGTGGCTATATCTATAATGGTGGCTACATCTATCCATCTATAATGGTGGCAACATCTACACCTATATAATGGTGGCTACATCTATAATGGTGGCTACATCTATACATCCATAATGGTGGCTTCATCTATAATGGTGGCTATATCTATAATGGTGACTATATCTATAATGGTGGCTGCATCTGTAATGGTGGCTACATCTATAATGGTGGCTACATCTATACATCTATAATGGTGGCTACATCTATACATCCATAATGGTGGCTACATCTATAATGGTGGCTACATCTATACATCTATAATGGTGGCTACATCTGTAATGGTGGCTACTTCTATAATAGTGGCTACATCTATACATCTATAATGGTGGCTACATCTATACATCTGTAATGGTAGCTACATCTATACATCTGTAATGGTGGCTACATCTATAATGGTGGCTACATCTATAATGGTGGCTACATCTACACCTCTATAATGGTGGCTATATCTATAATGGTGGCTACATCTATACATCTGTAATGGTGGCTACATCTATAATGGTGGCTACATCTATAATGGTGGCTACATCTACACATTTATAATGGTTGATAAATCTATACATCTGTAATGGTGGCTACATCTATACATCTGTAATGGTGGCTACATCTATACATCTGTAATGGTGGCTACATCTATACATCTATAATGGTGGCTATATCTATACATCTATAATGGTGGCTACATCTATAATGGTGGGTAAATCTATAATGGTGGCTACATCTATAATGGTGGCTACATCTACACCTCTATAATGGTGGCTACATCTATACATCTGTAATGGTGGCTACATCTATACATCTGTAATGGTGGCTACATCTATACATCTATAATGGTGGCTATATCTATACATCTATAATGGTGGCTCCATCTATAATGGTGGCTCCATCTATAATGGTGGCTACATCTATAATGGTGGCTACATCTACACCTCTATAATGGAGGCTACATCTTAATGGTGGCTATATCTATACATCTGTAATGGTGGCTACATCTATAATGGTGGATACATCCATAATGGTGGCTACATCTACACCTCTATAATGGTGGCTACATCTTCACCTCTAATGGTGGCTATATCTATACATCTGTAATGGTGTCTACATCTATAATGGTGGCTATATCTATAATGGTGGCTATATCTATAATGGTGGCTACATCTGTAATGGTGGCTACATCTGTAATGGTGGCTACATCTGTAATGGTGGCTACATCTGTAATGGTGGCTACATCTATAATGGTGGCTGCATCTACACATCTATAATGGTTGATACATCTATACATCTGTAATGGTGGCTACATCTATACATCTATAATGGTGGCTACATCTATAATGGTAGCTACATCTATACATCTATAATGGTGGCTACATCTATACATCCATAATGGTGGCTACATCTATAATGGTGGCTACATCTATACATCTATAATGGTGGCTACATCTGTAATGGTGGCTACTTCTATAATAGTGGCTACATCTTTACATCTGTAATGGTAGCTACATCTATACATCTGTAATGGTGGCTACATCTATAATGGTGGCTACATCTATAATGGTGGCTACATCTACACCTCTATAATGGTGGCTATATCTATAATGGTGGCTACATCTATACATCTGTAATGGTGGCTACATCTATAATGGTGGCTACATCTATAATGGTGGCTACATCTACACATTTATAATGGTTGATAAATCTATACATCTGTAATGGTGGCTACATCTATACATCTGTAATGGTGGCTACATCTATACATCTGTAATGGTGGCTACATCTATACATCTGTAATGGTGGCTACATCTATACATCTATAATGGTGGCTATATCTATACATCTATAATGGTGGCTACATCTATAATGGTGGCTACATCTATAATGGTGGCTACATCTATAATGGTGGCTACATCTACACCTCTATAATGGTGGCTACATCTATACATCTGTAATGGTGGCTACATCTATACATCTATAATGGTGGCTATATCTATACATCTATAATGGTGGCTCCATCTATAATGGTGGCTACATCTATAATGGTGGCTACATCTATAATGGTGGCTACATCTACACCTCTATAACGGAGGCTATATCTATACATCTGTAATGGTGGCTACATCTATAATGGTGGATACATCCATAATGGTGGCTACATCTACACCTCTATAATGGTGGCTACATCTTCACCTCTATAATGGTGGCTATATCTATACATCTGTAATGGTGTCTACATCTATAATGGTGGCTATATCTATAATGGTGGCTATATCTATAATGGTGGCTACATCTGTAATGGTGGCTACATCTGTAATGGTGGCTACATCTGTAATGGTGGCTACATCTATAATGGTGGCTACATCTATAATGGTGGCTGCATCTACACATCTATAATGGTTGATACATCTATACATCTGTAATGGTGGCTACATCTATACATCTATAATGGTGGCTACATCTATAATGGTAGCTACATCTATACATCTGTAATGGTGGCTACATCTATAATGGTGGCTACATCTATAATGGTGGCTGCATCTACACATCTATAATGGTTGATACATCTATACATTTGTAATGGTGGCTACATCTATACATCTATAATGGTGGCTACATCTATAATAGTGGCTACATCTATAATGGTGGCTACATCTATACATCCATAATGGTAGCTACATCTATAATGGTGGCTACCTATATACATTTATAATTGTGGCAAAATCTACACCTCTATAATGGTGGCTATATCTGTAATGGTGGCTACATCTATACATCCATAATGGTGGCTTCATCTATAATGGTGGCTATATCTATAATGGTGGCTGCATCTGTAATGGTGGCTACATCTATAATGGTGGCTACATCTATACATCCGTAGTGGTGGCTACATCTATACATCTGTAATGGTGGCTACATCTATAATGGTGGCTACATCTATACATCTATAATGGTGGCTACATCTGTAATGGTTGCTACATCTATACATCTATAATGGTGGCTACATCTACACATCTATAATGGTTGATAAATCTATACATCTGTAATGGTGGCTACATCTATAATGGTGGCTACATCTATAATGGTGACTACATCTATACATCTGTAATGGTGACTAAATCTATAATGGTGGCTATATCTATAATGGTGGCTACATCTATAATGGTGGCTACATTTATACATCTATAATGGTGACTACATCTATACATCTGTAATGGTGGCTACATTTGTAATGGTGGCTACATTTGTAATGGTGGCTACATTTGTAATGGTGGCTACATTTGTAATGGTGGCTACATCCATAATGGTGGCTATATCTGTAATGGTGGCTACATCTATAATGGTGGCTACATCTATTCATCTGTAATGGTGGCTACATCTATAATGGTGGCTACATCTATACATCTATAATGGTGGCTACATCTATAATGGTGGCTACATCTATAATGGTGGCTACATCTATAATGGTGGCTACATCTATACATCCATAATGGTAGCTACATCCATAATGGTAGCTACATCTATAATGGTGGCTACATCTATCCATCTATAATGGTGGCTACATCTATAATGGTGGCTACATCTATAATGGTGGCTACATCTATAATGGTGGCTATATCTATAATGGTGGCTACATCTATCCATCTATAATGGTGGCAACATCTACACCTCTATAATGGTGGCTACATCTATAATGGTGGCTACATCTATACATCCATAATGGTGGCTTCATCTATAATGGTGGCTACATCTATACATCTATAATGGTGTCTACATCTATAATGGTGGCTACATCTATACATCTATAATGGTGGCTACATCTATACATCTGTAATGGGTAGCTACATCTATACATCTGTAATGGTGGCTACATCTATAATGGTGGCTACATCTATACATCCATAATGGTGGCTATATCTGTAGTGGTGGCTACATCTATACATCTGTAATGGTGGCTACATCTGTAATGGTGGCTACATCTGTAATGGTGGCTACATCTATAATGGTGGCTGCATCTACACATCTATAATGGTTGATACATCTATACATCTGTAATGGTGGCTACATCTATACATCTATAATGGTGGCTACATCTATAATGGTAGCTACATCTATACATCTGTAATGGTGACTAAATCTATAATGGTGGGTACATCTATACATCTATAATGGTGGCTACATCTATAATGGTGGCTATATCTATAATGGTGGCTATATCTATAATGGTGGCTACATCTATAATGGTGGCTACATCTATAATGGTGGCTACATCTATACATCTGTAATGGTGGCTACATCTATAATGGTGGCTACATCTATAATGGTGGCTACATCTATACATCCATAATGGTAGCTACATCTATAATGGTGGCTACATATATACATCTATAATGGTGGCAACATCTACACCTCTATAATGGTGGCTACATCTATAATGGCGGCTACATCTATACATCTGTAATGGTGGCTACATCTATACATCCATAATGGTGGCTTCATTTATAATGGTGGCTATATCTATAATGGTGGCTGCATCTGTAATGGTGGCTACATCTATAATGGTGGCTACATCTATACATCCGTAGTGGTGGCTACATCTATACATCTGTAATGGTGGCTACATCTATAATGGTGGCTACATCTATACATCTATAATGGTGGCTACATCTGTAATGGTTGCTACATCTATAATGGTGGCTACATCTATACATCTATAATGGTGGCTACATCTACACATCTATAATGGTTGATAAATCTATACATCTGTAATGGTGGCTACATCTATAATGGTGGCTACATCTATAATGGTGACTACATCTATACATCTGTAATGGTGACTAAATCTATAATGGTGGCTATATCTATAATGATGGCTACATCTGTAATGGTGGCTACATCTGTAATGGTGGCTACATTTGTAATGGTGGCTACATCTATACTGGTGGCTACATCTATAATGGTGGCTACATCTATAATGGTGGCTACATCTATAATGGTGGCTATATCTGTAATGGTGGCTACATCTATAATGGTGGCTACATCTATACATCTGTAATGGTGGCTACATCTATAATGGTGGCTACATCTATACATCTATAATGGTGGCTACATCTATAATGGTGGCTACATCTATAATGGTGGCTACATCTATAATAGTGGCTACATCTATAATGGTGGCTACATCTATAATGGTGGCTACATCTATCCATCTATAATGGTGGCTACATCTATAATGGTGGCTACATCTATAATGGTGGCTACATCTATCCATCTATAATGGTGGCAACATCTACACCTCTATAATGGTGGCTACATCTATAATGGTGGCTACATCTATACATCCATAATGGTGGCTTCATCTATAATGGTGGCTATATCTATAATGGTGGCTGCATCTGTAATGGTGGCTACATCTATAATGGTGGCTACATCTATACATCTGTAATGGGTAGCTACATCTATACATCTGTAATGGTGGCTACATCTATAATGGTGGCTACATCTATACATCCATAATGGTGGCTATATCTGTAGTGGTGGCTACATCTATACATCTGTAATGGTGGCTACATCTATAATGGTGGCTACATCTATACATCTATAATGGTGGCTACATCTATACATCTGTAATGGGTAGCTACATCTATACATCTGTAATGGTGGCTACATCTGTAATGGTGGCTACATCTGTAATGGTGGCTACATTTATAATGGTGGCTACATCTATAATGGTGGCTGCATCTACACATCTATAATGGTTGATACATCTATACATCTGTAATGGTGGCTACATCTATACATCTATAATGGTGGCTACATCTATAATGGTAGCTACATCTATACATCTGTAATGGTGGCTACATCTATAATGGTGGCTATATCTATAATGGTGGCTATATCTATAATGGTGGCTACATCTATAATAGTGGCTACATCTATACATCTATAATGGTGGCTACATCTATACATCTGTAATGGTGGTTACATCTATAATGGTGGCTACATCTATAATGGTGGCTACATCTATACATCCATAATGGTAGCTACATCTATAATGGTGGCTACATATATACATCTATAATGGTGGCAACATCTACACCTCTATAATGGTGGCTACATCTATATTGGTGGCTACATCTATACATCTGTAATGGTGGCTACATCTATACATCCATAATGGTGGCTTCATCTATAATGGTGGCTATATCTATAATGGTGGCTGCATCTGTAATGGTGGCTACATCTATAATGGTGGCTACATCTATACATCCATAGTGGTGGCTACATCTATACATCTGTAATGGTGGCTACATCTATAATGGTGGCTACATCTATACATCTATAATGGTGGCTACATCTGTAATGGTTGCTACATCTATAATGGTGGCTACATCTATACATCTATAATGGTGGCTACATCTACACATCTATAATGGTTGATAAATCTATACATCTGTAATGGTGGCTACATCTATAATGGTGGCTACATCTATACATCCATAATGGTAGCTACATCCATAATGGTAGCTACATCTATAATGGTGGCTACATCTATCCATCTATAATGGTGGCTACATCTATAACGGTGGCTACATCTATAATGGTGGCTACATCTATAATGGTGGCTATATCTATAATGGTGGCTACATCTATCCATCTATAATGGTGGCAACATCTACACCTCTATAATGGTGGCTACATCTATAATGGTGGCTACATCTATACATCCATAATGGTGGCTTCATCTATAATGGTGGCTACATCTATACATCTATAATGGTGTCTACATCTATAATGGTGGCTACATCTATACATCTATAATGGTGGCTACATCTATACATCTGTAATGGGTAGCTACATCTATACATCTGTAATGGTGGCTACATCTATAATGGTGGCTACATCTATACATCCATAATGGTGGCTATATCTGTAGTGGTGGCTACATCTATACATCTGTAATGGTGGCTACATCTGTAATGGTGGCTACATCTGTAATGGTGGCTACATCTATAATGGTGGCTGCATCTACACATCTATAATGGTTGATACATCTATACATCTGTAATGGTGGCTACATCTATACATCTATAATGGTGGCTACATCTATAATGGTAGCTACATCTATACATCTGTAATGGTGACTAAATCTATAATGGTGGCTACATCTATACATCTATAATGGTGGCTACATCTATAATGGTGGCTATATCTATAATGGTGGCTATATCTATAATGGTGGCTACATCTATAATGGTGGCTACATCTATAATGGTGGCTACATCTATAATGGTGGCTACATCTATACATCTGTAATGGTGGCTACATCTATAATGGTGGCTACATCTATAATGGTGGCTACATCTATACATCCATAATGGTAGCTACATCTATAATGGTGGCTACATATATACATCTATAATGGTGGCAACATCTACACCTCTATAATGGTGGCTACATCTATAATGGCGGCTACATCTATACATCTGTAATGGTGGCTACATCTATACATCCATAATGGTGGCTTCATTTATAATGGTGGCTATATCTATAATGGTGGCTGCATCTGTAATGGTGGCTACATCTATAATGGTGGCTACATCTATACATCCGTAGTGGTGGCTACATCTATACATCTGTAATGGTGGCTACATCTATAATGGTGGCTACATCTATACATCTATAATGGTGGCTACATCTGTAATGGTTGCTACATCTATAATGGTGGCTACATCTATACATCTATAATGGTGGCTACATCTACACATCTATAATGGTTGATAAATCTATACATCTGTAATGGTGGCTACATCTATAATGGTGGCTACATCTATAATGGTGACTACATCTATACATCTGTAATGGTGACTAAATCTATAATGGTGGCTATATCTATAATGATGGCTACATCTGTAATGGTGGCTACATCTGTAATGGTGGCTACATTTGTAATGGTGGCTACATCTATACTGGTGGCTACATCTATAATGGTGGCTACATCTATAATGGTGGCTACATCTATAATGGTGGCTATATCTGTAATGGTGGCTACATCTATAATGGTGGCTACATCTATACATCTGTAATGGTGGCTACATCTATAATGGTGGCTACATCTATACATCTATAATGGTGGCTACATCTATAATGGTGGCTACATCTATAATGGTGGCTACATCTATAATAGTGGCTACATCTATAATGGTGGCTACATCTATAATGGTGGCTACATCTATCCATCTATAATGGTGGCTACATCTATAATGGTGGCTACATCTATAATGGTGGCTACATCTATCCATCTATAATGGTGGCAACATCTACACCTCTATAATGGTGGCTACATCTATAATGGTGGCTACGTCTATACATCCATAATGGTGGCTTCATCTATAATGGTGGCTATATCTATAATGGTGGCTGCATCTGTAATGGTGGCTACATCTATAATGGTGGCTACATCTATACATCTGTAATGGGTAGCTACATCTATACATCTGTAATGGTGGCTACATCTATAATGGTGGCTACATCTATACATCCATAATGGTGGCTATATCTGTAGTGGTGGCTACATCTATACATCTGTAATGGTGGCTACATCTATAATGGTGGCTACATCTATACATCTATAATGGTGGCTACATCTATACATCTGTAATGGGTAGCTACATCTATACATCTGTAATGGTGGCTACATCTGTAATGGTGGCTACATCTGTAATGGTGGCTACATTTATAATGGTGGCTACATCTATAATGGTGGCTGCATCTACACATCTATAATGGTTGATACATCTATACATCTGTAATGGTGGCTACATCTATACATCTATAATGGTGGCTACATCTATAATGGTAGCTACATCTATACATCTGTAATGGTGGCTACATCTATAATGGTGGCTATATCTATAATGGTGGCTATATCTATAATGGTGGCTACATCTATAATAGTGGCTACATCTATACATCTATAATGGTGGCTACATCTATACATCTGTAATGGTGGTTACATCTATAATGGTGGCTACATCTATAATGGTGGCTACATCTATACATCCATAATGGTAGCTACATCTATAATGGTGGCTACATATATACATCTATAATGGTGGCAACATCTACACCTCTATAATGGTGGCTACATCTATATTGGTGGCTACATCTATACATCTGTAATGGTGGCTACATCTATACATCCATAATGGTGGCTTCATCTATAATGGTGGCTATATCTATAATGGTGGCTGCATCTGTAATGGTGGCTACATCTATAATGGTGGCTACATCTATACATCCATAGTGGTGGCTACATCTATACATCTGTAATGGTGGCTACATCTATAATGGTGGCTACATCTATACATCTATAATGGTGGCTACATCTGTAATGGTTGCTACATCTATAATGGTGGCTACATCTATACATCTATAATGGTGGCTACATCTACACATCTATAATGGTTGATAAATCTATACATCTGTAATGGTGGCTACATCTATAATGGTGGCTACATCTATACATCCATAATGGTAGCTACATCCATAATGGTAGCTACATCTATAATGGTGGCTACATCTATCCATCTATAATGGTGGCTACATCTATAACGGTGGCTACATCTATAATGGTGGCTACATCTATAATGGTGGCTATATCTATAATGGTGGCTACATCTATCCATCTATAATGGTGGCAACATCTACACCTCTATAATGGTGGCTACATCTATAATGGTGGCTACATCTATACATCCATAATGGTGGCTTCATCTATAATGGTGGCTACATCTATACATCTATAATGGTGGCTACATCTATAATGGTGGCTACATCTATACATCTATAATGGTGGCTACATCTATACATCTGTAATGGTAGCTACATCTATACATCTGTAATGGTGGCTACATCTATAATGGTGGCTACATCTATACATCCATAATGGTGGCTATATCTGTAGTGGTGGCTACATCTATACATCTGTAATGGTGGCTACATCTGTAATGGTGGCTACATCTATAATGGTGGCTGCATCTACACATCTATAATGGTTGATACATCTATACATCTGTAATGGTGGCTACATCTATACATCTATAATGGTGGCTACATCTATAATGGTAGCTACATCTATACATCTGTAATGGTGACTAAATCTATAATGGTGGCTACATCTATACATCTATAATGGTGGCTACATCTATAATGGTGGCTATATCTATAATGGTGGCTATATCTATAATGGTGGCTACATCTATAATGGTGGCTACATCTATAATGGTGGCTACATCTATACATCTGTAATGGTGGCTACATCTATAATGGTGGCTACATCTATAATGGTGGCTACATCTATAATGGTGGCTACATCTATACATCCATAATGGTAGCTACATCTATAATGGTGGCTACATATCTATACATCTATAATGGTGGCAACATCTACACCTCTATAATGGTGGCTACATCTATAATGGTGGCTACATCTATACATCTGTAATGGTGGCTACATCTATACATCCATAATGGTGGCTTCATTTATAATGGTGGCTATATCTATAATGGTGGCTGCATCTGTAATGGTGGCTACATCTATAATGGTGGCTACATCTATACATCCGTAGTGGTGGCTACATCTATACATCTGTAATGGTGGCTACATCTATAATGGTGGCTACATCTATACATCTATAATGGTGGCTACATCTGTAATGGTTGCTACATCTATAATGGTGGCTACATCTATACATCTATAATGGTGGCTACATCTACACATCTATAATGGTTGATAAATCTATACATCTGTAATGGTGGCTACATCTATAATGGTGACTACATCTATACATCTGTAATGGTGACTAAATCTATAATGGTGGCTATATCTATAATGATGGCTACATCTGTAATGGTGGCTACATCTGTAATGGTGGCTACATTTGTAATGGTGGCTACATCTATACTGGTGGCTACATCTATAATGGTGGCTACATCTATAATGGTGGCTACATCTATAATGGCTATATCTGTAATGGTGGCTACATCTATAATGGTGGCTACATCTATAGATCTGTAATGGTGGCTACATCTATAATGGTGGCTACATCTATAGATCTGTAATGGTGGCTACATCTATAATGGTGGCTACATCTATACATCTATAATGGTGGCTACATCTATAATGGTGGCTACATCTATAATGGTGGCTACATCTATAATAGTGGCTACATCTATAATGGTGGCTACATCTATAATGGTGGCTACATCTATCCATCTATAATGGTGGCTACATCTATAATGGTGGCTACATCTATAATGGTGGCTACATCTATCCATCTATAATGGTGGCAACATCTACACCTCTATAATGGTGGCTACATCTATAATGGTGGCTACGTCTATACATCCATAATGGTGGCTTCATCTATAATGGTGGCTATATCTATAATGGTGGCTGCATCTGTAATGGTGGCTACATCTATAATGGTGGCTACATCTATACATCTGTAATGGGTAGCTACATCTATACATCTGTAATGGTGGCTACATCTATAATGGTGGCTACATCTATACATCCATAATGGTGGCTATATCTGTAGTGGTGGCTACATCTATACATCTGTAATGGTGGCTACATCTATAATGGTGGCTACATCTATACATCTATAATGGTGGCTACATCTATACATCTGTAATGGGTAGCTACATCTATACATCTGTAATGGTGGCTACATCTGTAATGGTGGCTACATCTGTAATGGTGGCTACATTTATAATGGTGGCTACATCTATAATGGTGGTTGCATCTACACATCTATAATGGTTGATACATCTATACATCTGTAATGGTGGCTACATCTATACATCTATAATGGTGGCTACATCTATAATGGTAGCTACATCTATACATCTGTAATGGTGGCTACATCTATAATGGTGGCTATATCTATAATGGTGGCTATATCTATAATGGTGGCTACATCTATAATAGTGGCTACATCTATACATCTATAATGGTGGCTACATCTATACATCTGTAATGGTGGTTACATCTATAATGGTGGCTACATCTATAATGGTGGCTACATCTATACATCCATAATGGTAGCTACATCTATAATGGTGGCAACATCTACACCTCTATAATGGTGGCTACATCTATATTGGTGGCTACATCTATACATCTGTAATGGTGGCTACATCTATACATCCATAATGGTGGCTTCATCTATAATGGTGGCTATATCTATAATGGTGGCTGCATAATGGTGGCTACATCTATAATGGTGGCTACATCTATACATCCATAGTGGTGGCTACATCTATACATCTGTAATGGTGGCTACATCTATAATGGTGGCTACATCTATACATCTATAATGGTGGCTACATCTGTAATGGTTGCTACATCTATAATGGTGGCTACATCTATACATCTATAATGGTGGCTACATCTACACATCTATAATGGTTGATAAATCTATACATCTGTAATGGTGGCTACATCTATAATGGTGGCTATATCTATAATGATGGCTACATCTGTAATGGTGGCTACATCTACACATCTATAATGGTTGATAAATCTATACATCTGTAATGGTGGCTACATCTATAATGGTGGCTACATCTATAATGGTGACTACATCTATACATCTGTAATGGTGACTAAATCTATAAGGGTGGCTATATCTATAATGATGGCTACATCTGTAATGGTGGCTACATCTGTAATGGTGGCTACATTTGTAATGGTGGCTACATCTATACTGGTGGCTACATCTATAATGGTGGCTACATCTATAATGGTGGCTACATCTATAATGGTGGCTATATCTGTAATGGTGGCTACATCTATAATGGTGGCTACATCTATAGATCTGTAATGGTGGCTACATCTATAATGGTGGCTACATCTATACATCTATAATGGTGGCTACATCTATAATGGTGGCTACATCTATAATGGTGGCTACATCTATAATAGTGGCTACATCTATAATGGTGGCTACATCTATAATGGTGGCTACATCTATCCATCTATAATGGTGGCTACATCTATAATGGTGGCTACATCTATAATGGTGGCTACATCTATCCATCTATAATGGTGGCAACATCTACACCTCTATAATGGTGGCTACATCTATAATGGTGGCTACGTCTATACATCCATAATGGTGGCTTCATCTATAATGGTGGCTATATCTATAATGGTGGCTGCATCTGTAATGGTGGCTACATCTATAATGGTGGCTACATCTATACATCTGTAATGGGTAGCTACATCTATACATCTGTAATGGTGGCTACATCTATAATGGTGGCTACATCTATACATCCATAATGGTGGCTATATCTGTAGTGGTGGCTACATCTATACATCTGTAATGGTGGCTACATCTATAATGGTGGCTACATCTATACATCTATAATGGTGGCTACATCTATACATCTGTAATGGGTAGCTACATCTATACATCTGTAATGGTGGCTACATCTGTAATGGTGGCTACATCTGTAATGGTGGCTACATTTATAATGGTGGCTACATCTATAATGGTGGCTGCATCTACACATCTATAATGGTTGATACATCTATACATCTGTAATGGTGGCTACATCTATACATCTATAATGGTGGCTACATCTATAATGGTAGCTACATCTATACATCTGTAATGGTGGCTACATCTATAATGGTGGCTATATCTATAATGGTGGCTATATCTATAATGGTGGCTACATCTATAATAGTGGCTACATCTATACATCTATAATGGTGGCTACATCTATACATCTGTAATGGTGGTTACATCTATAATGGTGGCTACATCTATAATGGTGGCTACATCTATACATCCATAATGGTAGCTACATCTATAATGGTGGCTACATATATACATCTATAATGGTGGCAACATCTACACCTCTATAATGGTGGCTACATCTATATTGGTGGCTACATCTATACATCTGTAATGGTGGCTACATCTATACATCCATAATGGTGGCTTCATCTATAATGGTGGCTATATCTATAATGGTGGCTGCATCTGTAATGGTGGCTACATCTATAATGGTGGCTACATCTATACATCCATAGTGGTGGCTACATCTATACATCTGTAATGGTGGCTACATCTATAATGGTGGCTACATCTATACATCTATAATGGTGGCTACATCTGTAATGGTTGCTACATCTATAATGGTGGCTACATCTATACATCTATAATGGTGGCTACATCTACACATCTATAATGGTTGATAAATCTATACATCTGTAATGGTGGCTACATCTATAATGGTGGCTATATCTATAATGATGGCTACATCTGTAATGGTGGCTACATCTGTAATGGTGGCTACATCTGTAATGGTGGCTACATTTGTAATGGTGGCTACATCTATACTGGTGGCTACATCTATAATGGTGGCTACATCTATAATGGTGGCTACATCTATAATGGTGGCTACATCCATAATGGTGGCTATATCTGTAATGGTGGCTACATCTATAATGGTGGCTACATCTATACATCTGTAATGGTGGCTACATCTATAATGGTGGCTACATCTATACATCTATAATGGTGGCTACATCTATAATGGTGGCTACATCTATAATGGTGGCTACATCTATACATCCATAATGGTAGCTACATCTATAATGGTGGCTACATCTATCCATCTATAATGGTGGCTACATCTATAATGGTGGCTACATCTATAATGGTGGCTACATCTATACATCTATAATGGTGGCTACATCTATAATGGTGGCTACATCTATAATGGTGGCTACATCTATAATAGTGGCTACATCTATAATGGTGGCTACATCTATAATGGTGGCTACATCTATCCATCTATAATGGTGGCTACATCTATAATGGTGGCTACATCTATAATGGTGGCTACATCTATCCATCTATAATGGTGGCAACATCTACACCTCTATAATGGTGGCTACATCTATAATGGTGGCTACGTCTATACATCCATAATGGTGGCTACATCTATACATCCATAATGGTGGCTTCATTTATAATGGTGGCTATATCTATAATGGTGGCTGCATCTGTAATGGTGGCTACATCTATAATGGTGGCTACATCTATACATCCGTAGTGGTGGCTACATCTATACATCTGTAATGGTGGCTACATCTATAATGGTGGCTACATCTATACATCTATAATGGTGGCTACATCTGTAATGGTTGCTACATCTATAATGGTGGCTACATCTATACATCTATAATGGTGGCTACATCTACACATCTATAATGGTTGATAAATCTATACATCTGTAATGGTGGCTACATCTATAATGGTGGCTACATCTATAATGGTGACTACATCTATACATCTGTAATGGTGACTAAATCTATAATGGTGGCTATATCTATAATGATGGCTACATCTGTAATGGTGGCTACATCTGTAATGGTGGCTACATTTGTAATGGTGGCTACATCTATACTGGTGGCTACATCTATAATGGTGGCTACATCTATAATGGTGGCTACATCCATAATGGTGGCTATATCTGTAATGGTGGCTACATCTATAATGGTGGCTACATCTATACATCTGTAATGGTGGCTACATCTATAATGGTGGCTACATCTATACATCTATAATGGTGGCTACATCTATAATGGTGGCTACATCTATAATGGTGGCTATATCTATAATGGTGGCTACATCTATCCATCTATAATGGTGGCTATAATGGTGGCTACATCTATAATGATGGCTACATCTGTAATGGTGCTACATCTGTAATGGTGGCTACATCTGTAATGGTGGCTACATTTGTAATGGTGGCTACATCTATACTGGTGGCTACATCTATAATGGTGGCTACATCTATAATGGTGGCTACATCTATAATACATCCATAATGGTGGCTATATCTGTAATGGTGGCTACATCTATAATGGTGGCTACATCTATACATCTGTAATGGTGGCTACATCTATAATGGTGGCTACATCTACATCTATAATGGTGGCTACATCTATAATGGTGGCTACATCTATAATGGTGGCTACATCTATACATCCATAGCTACATCTATAATGGTGGCTACATCTATCCATCTATAATGGTGGCTACATCTATAATGGTGGCTACATCTATAATGGTGGCTACATCTATACATCTATAATGGTGGCTACATCTATAATGGTGGCTACATCTATAATGGTGGCTACATCTATAATAGTGGCTACATCTATAATGGTGGCTACATCTATAATGGTGGCTACATCTATCCATCTATAATGGTGGCTACATCTATAATGGTGGCTACATCTATAATGGTGGCTACATCTATCCATCTATAATGGTGGCAACATCTACACCTCTATAATGGTGGCTACATCTATAATGGTGGCTACGTCTATACATCCATAATGGTGGCTTCATCTATAATGGTGGCTATATCTATAATGGTGGCTGCATCTGTAATGGTGGCTACATCTATAATGGTGGCTACATCTATACATCTGTAATGGGTAGCTACATCTATACATCTGTAATGGTGGCTACATCTATAATGGTGGCTACATCTATACATCCATAATGGTGGCTATATCTGTAGTGGTGGCTACATCTATACATCTGTAATGGTGGCTACATCTATAATGGTGGCTACATCTATACATCTATAATGGTGGCTACATCTATACATCTGTAATGGGTAGCTACATCTATACATCTGTAATGGTGGCTACATCTGTAATGGTGGCTACATCTGTAATGGTGGCTACATTTATAATGGTGGCTACATCTATAATGGTGGTTGCATCTACACATCTATAATGGTTGATACATCTATACATCTGTAATGGTGGCTACATCTATACATCTATAATGGTGGCTACATCTATAATGGTAGCTACATCTATACATCTGTAATGGTGGCTACATCTATAATGGTGGCTATATCTATAATGGTGGCTATATCTATAATGGTGGCTACATCTATAATAGTGGCTACATCTATACATCTATAATGGTGGCTACATCTATACATCTGTAATGGTGGTTACATCTATAATGGTGGCTACATCTATAATGGTGGCTACATCTATACATCCATAATGGTAGCTACATCTATAATGGTGGCAACATCTACACCTCTATAATGGTGGGTACATCTATATTGGTGGGTACATCTATACATCTGTAATGGTGGCTACATCTATACATCCATAATGGTGGCTTCATCTATAATGGTGGCTATATCTATAATGGTGGCTGCATCTGTAATGGTGGCTACATCTATAATGGTGGCTACATCTATACATCCATAGTGGTGGCTACATCTATACATCTGTAATGGTGGCTACATCTATAATGGTGGCTACATCTATACATCTATAATGGTGGCTACATCTGTAATGGTTGCTACATCTATAATGGTGGCTACATCTATACATCTATAATGGTGGCTACATCTACACATCTATAATGGTTGATAAATCTATACATCTGTAATGGTGGCTACATCTATAATGGTGGCTATATCTATAATGATGGCTACATCTGTAATGGTGGCTACATCTACACATCTATAATGGTTGATAAATCTATACATCTGTAATGGTGGCTACATCTATAATGGTGGCTACATCTATAATGGTGACTACATCTATACATCTGTAATGGTGACTAAATCTATAAGGGTGGCTATATCTATAATGATGGCTACATCTGTAATGGTGGCTACATCTGTAATGGTGGCTACATTTGTAATGGTGGCTACATCTATACTGGTGGCTACATCTATAATGGTGGCTACATCTATAATGGTGGCTACATCTATAATGGTGGCTATATCTGTAATGGTGGCTACATCTATAATGGTGGCTACATCTATAGATCTGTAATGGTGGCTACATCTATAATGGTGGCTACATCTATACATCTATAATGGTGGCTACATCTATAATGGTGGCTACATCTATAATGGTGGCTACATCTATAATAGTGGCTACATCTATAATGGTGGCTACATCTATAATGGTGGCTACATCTATCCATCTATAATGGTGGCTACATCTATAATGGTGGCTACATCTATAATGGTGGCTACATCTATCCATCTATAATGGTGGCAACATCTACACCTCTATAATGGTGGCTACATCTATAATGGTGGCTGTCTATACATCCATAATGGTGGCTTCATCTATAATGGTGGCTATATCTATAATGGTGGCTGCATCTGTAATGGTGGCTACATCTATAATGGTGGCTACATCTATACATCTGTAATGGGTAGCTACATCTATACATCTGTAATGGTGGCTACATCTATAATGGTGGCTACATCTATACATCCATAATGGTGGCTATATCTGTAGTGGTGGCTACATCTATACATCTGTAATGGTGGCTACATCTATAATGGTGGCTACATCTATACATCTATAATGGTGGCTACATCTATACATCTGTAATGGGTAGCTACATCTATACATCTGTAATGGTGGCTACATCTGTAATGGTGGCTACATCTGTAATGGTGGCTACATTTATAATGGTGGCTACATCTATAATGGTGGCTGCATCTACACATCTATAATGGTTGATACATCTATACATCTGTAATGGTGGCTACATCTATACATCTATAATGGTGGCTACATCTATAATGGTAGCTACATCTATACATCTGTAATGGTGGCTACATCTATAATGGTGGCTATATCTATAATGGTGGCTATATCTATAATGGTGGCTACATCTATAATAGTGGCTACATCTATACATCTATAATGGTGGCTACATCTATACATCTGTAATGGTGGTTACATCTATAATGGTGGCTACATCTATAATGGTGGCTACATCTATACATCCATAATGGTAGCTACATCTATAATGGTGGCTACATATATACATCTATAATGGTGGCAACATCTACACCTCTATAATGGTGGCTACATCTATATTGGTGGCTACATCTATACATCTGTAATGGTGGCTACATCTATACATCCATAATGGTGGCTTCATCTATAATGGTGGCTATATCTATAATGGTGGCTGCATCTGTAATGGTGGCTACATCTATAATGGTGGCTACATCTATACATCCATAGTGGTGGCTACATCTATACATCTGTAATGGTGGCTACATCTATAATGGTGGCTACATCTATACATCTATAATGGTGGCTACATCTGTAATGGTTGCTACATCTATAATGGTGGCTACATCTATACATCTATAATGGTGGCTACATCTACACATCTATAATGGTTGATAAATCTATACATCTGTAATGGTGGCTACATCTATAATGGTGGCTATATCTATAATGATGGCTACATCTGTAATGGTGGCTACATCTGTAATGGTGGCTACATCTGTAATGGTGGCTACATTTGTAATGGTGGCTACATCTATACTGGTGGCTACATCTATAATGGTGGCTACATCTATAATGGTGGCTACATCTATAATGGTGGCTACATCCATAATGGTGGCTATATCTGTAATGGTGGCTACATCTATAATGGTGGCTACATCTATACATCTGTAATGGTGGCTACATCTATAATGGTGGCTACATCTATACATCTATAATGGTGGCTACATCTATAATGGTGGCTACATCTATAATGGTGGCTACATCTATACATCCATAATGGTAGCTACATCTATAATGGTGGCTACATCTATCCATCTATAATGGTGGCTACATCTATAATGGTGGCTACATCTATAATGGTGGCTACATCTATACATCTATAATGGTGGCTACATCTATAATGGTGGCTACATCTATAATGGTGGCTACATCTATAATAGTGGCTACATCTATAATGGTGGCTACATCTATAATGGTGGCTACATCTATCCATCTATAATGGTGGCTACATCTATAATGGTGGCTACATCTATAATGGTGGCTACATCTATCCATCTATAATGGTGGCAACATCTACACCTCTATAATGGTGGCTACATCTATAATGGTGGCTACGTCTATACATCCATAATGGTGGCTACATCTATACATCCATAATGGTGGCTTCATTTATAATGGTGGCTATATCTATAATGGTGGCTGCATCTGTAATGGTGGCTACATCTATAATGGTGGCTACATCTATACATCCGTAGTGGTGGCTACATCTATACATCTGTAATGGTGGCTACATCTATAATGGTGGCTACATCTATACATCTATAATGGTGGCTACATCTGTAATGGTTGCTACATCTATAATGGTGGCTACATCTATACATCTATAATGGTGGCTACATCTACACATCTATAATGGTTGATAAATCTATACATCTGTAATGGTGGCTACATCTATAATGGTGGCTACATCTATAATGGTGACTACATCTATACATCTGTAATGGTGACTAAATCTATAATGGTGGCTATATCTATAATGATGGCTACATCTGTAATGGTGGCTACATCTGTAATGGTGGCTACATTTGTAATGGTGGCTACATCTATACTGGTGGCTACATCTATAATGGTGGCTACATCTATAATGGTGGCTACATCCATAATGGTGGCTATATCTGTAATGGTGGCTACATCTATAATGGTGGCTACATCTATACATCTGTAATGGTGGCTACATCTATAATGGTGGCTACATCTATACATCTATAATGGTGGCTACATCTATAATGGTGGCTACATCTATAATGGTGGCTACATCTATAATGGTGGCTATATCTATAATGGTGGCTACATCTATCCATCTATAATGGTGGCAACATCTACACCTCTATAATGGTGGCTACATCTATAATGATGGCTACATCTGTAATGGTGGCTACATCTGTAATGGTGGCTACATCTGTAATGGTGGCTACATTTGTAATGGTGGCTACATCTATACTGGTGGCTACATCTATAATGGTGGCTACATCTATAATGGTGGCTACATCTATAATGGTGGCTACATCCATAATGGTGGCTATATCTGTAATGGTGGCTACATCTATAATGGTGGCTACATCTATACATCTGTAATGGTGGCTACATCTATAATGGTGGCTACATCTATACATCTATAATGGTGGCTACATCTATAATGGTGGCTACATCTATAATGGTGGCTACATCTATACATCCATAATGGTAGCTACATCTATAATGGTGGCTACATCTATCCATCTATAATGGTGGCTACATCTATAATGGTGGCTACATCTATAATGGTGGCTACATCTATACATCTATAATGGTGGCTACATCTATAATGGTGGCTACATCTATAATGGTGGCTACATCTATAATAGTGGCTACATCTATAATGGTGGCTACATCTATAATGGTGGCTACATCTATCCATCTATAATGGTGGCTACATCTATAATGGTGGCTACATCTATAATGGTGGCTACATCTATCCATCTATAATGGTGGCAACATCTACACCTCTATAATGGTGGCTACATCTATAATGGTGGCTACGTCTATACATCCATAATGGTGGCTACATCTATACATCCATAATGGTGGCTTCATTTATAATGGTGGCTATATCTATAATGGTGGCTGCATCTGTAATGGTGGCTACATCTATAATGGTGGCTACATCTATACATCCGTAGTGGTGGCTACATCTATACATCTGTAATGGTGGCTACATCTATAATGGTGGCTACATCTATACATCTATAATGGTGGCTACATCTGTAATGGTTGCTACATCTATAATGGTGGCTACATCTATACATCTATAATGGTGGCTACATCTACACATCTATAATGGTTGATAAATCTATACATCTGTAATGGTGGCTACATCTATAATGGTGGCTACATCTATAATGGTGACTACATCTATACATCTGTAATGGTGACTAAATCTATAATGGTGGCTATATCTATAATGATGGCTACATCTGTAATGGTGGCTACATCTGTAATGGTGGCTACATTTGTAATGGTGGCTACATCTATACTGGTGGCTACATCTATAATGGTGGCTACATCTATAATGGTGGCTACATCCATAATGGTGGCTATATCTGTAATGGTGGCTACATCTATAATGGTGGCTACATCTATACATCTGTAATGGTGGCTACATCTATAATGGTGGCTACATCTATACATCTATAATGGTGGGTACAACTATAATGGTGGCTACATCTATAATGGTGGCTACATCTATAATGGTGGCTATATCTATAATGGTGGCTACATCTATCCATCTATAATGGTGGCAACATCTACACCTCTATAATGGTGGCTACATCTATAATGGTGTCTACATCCATAATGGTGGCTTCATCTATAATGGTGGCTATATCTATAATGGTGGCTGCATCTGTAATGGTGGCTACATCTATAATAGTGGCTACATCTATACATCTGTAATGGGTAGCTACATCTATACATCTGTAATGGTGGCTACATCTATAATGGTGGCTACATCTATACATCCATAATGGTGGCTATATCTGTAGTGGTGGCTACATCTATACATCTGTAATGGTGGCTACATCTATAATGGTGGCTACATCTATACATCTATAATGGTGGCTACATCTATACATCTATAATGGTGACTACATCTATACATCTATAATGGTGGCTACATCTATACATCTATAATGGTGGCTACATCTATACATCTATAATGGTGGCTACATCTATACATCTATAATGGTGGCTACATCTATACATCTATAATGGTGGCTACATCTATAATGGTGGCTACATCTATAATGGTGGCTACATCTATAATGGTGGCTACATCTATAATGGTGGCTACATCTATACATCTATAATGGTGGCTACATCTATAATGGTGGCTACATTTATAATGGTGGCTACATCTATACATCCATAATGGTAGCTACATCTATAATGGTGGCTACATATATACATCTATAATGGTGGCAACATCTACACCTCTATAATGGTGGCTACATCTATATTGGTGGCTACATCTATACATCTGTAATGGTGGCTACATCTATACATCCATAATGGTGGCTTCATCTATAATGGTGGCTATATCTATAATGGTGGCTGCATCTGTAATGGTGGCTACATCTATAATGGTGGCTACATCTATACATCCATAGTGGTGGCTACATCTATACATCTGTAATGGTGGCTACATCTATAATGGTGGCTACATCTATACATCTATAATGGTGGCTACATCTGTAATGGTTGCTACATCTATAATGGTGGCTACATCTATACATCTATAATGGTGGCTACATCTACACATCTATAATGGTTGATAAATCTATACATCTGTAATGGTGGCTACATCTATAATGGTGGCTATATCTATAATGATGGCTACATCTGTAATGGTGGCTACATCTGTAATGGTGGCTACATCTGTAATGGTGGCTACATTTGTAATGGTGGCTACATCTATACTGGTGGCTACATCTATAATGGTGGCTACATCTATAATGGTGGCTACATCCATAATGGTGGCTATATCTGTAATGGTGGCTACATCTATAATGGTGGCTACATCTATACATCTGTAATGGTGGCTACATCTATAATGGTGGCTACATCTATACATCTATAATGGTGGCTACATCTATAATGGTGGCTACATCTATAATGGTGGCTACATCTATACATCCATAATGGTAGCTACATCTATAATGGTGGCTACATCTATCCATCTATAATGGTGGCTACATCTATAATGGTGGCTACATCTATAATGGTGGCTACATCTATACATCTATAATGGTGGCTACATCTATAATGGTGGCTACATCTATAATGGTGGCTACATCTATAATAGTGGCTACATCTATAATGGTGGCTACATCTATAATGGTGGCTACATCTATCCATCTATAATGGTGGCTACATCTATAATGGTGGCTACATCTATAATGGTGGCTACATCTATCCATCTATAATGCTGGCAACATCTACACCTCTATAATGGTGGCTACATCTATAATGGTGGCTACGTCTATACATCCATAATGGTGGCTACATCTATACATCCATAATGGTGGCTTCATTTATAATGGTGGCTATATCTATAATGGTGGCTGCATCTGTAATGGTGGCTACATCTATAATGGTGGCTACATCTATACATCCGTAGTGGTGGCTACATCTATACATCTGTAATGGTGGCTACATCTATAATGGTGGCTACATCTATACATCTATAATGGTGGCTACATCTGTAATGGTTGCTACATCTATAATGGTGGCTACATCTATACATCTATAATGGTGGCTACATCTACACATCTATAATGGTTGATAAATCTATACATCTGTAATGGTGGCTACATCTATAATGGTGGCTACATCTATAATGGTGACTACATCTATACATCTGTAATGGTGACTAAATCTATAATGGTGGCTATATCTATAATGATGGCTACATCTGTAATGGTGGCTACATCTGTAATGGTGGCTACATTTGTAATGGTGGCTACATCTATACTGGTGGCTACATCTATAATGGTGGCTACATCTATAATGGTGGCTACATCTGTAATGGTGGCTACATCTATAATGGTGGCTACATCTATACATCTGTAATGGTGGCTACATCTATAATGGTGGCTACATCTATACATCTATAATGGTGGCTACATCTATAATGGTGGCTACATCTATAATGGTGGCTACATCTATAATGGTGGCTACATCTATCCATCTATAATGGTGGCAACATCTACACATCTATAATGGTGGCTACATCTATAATGGTGGCTACATCCATAATGGTGGCTTCATCTATAATGGTGGCTATATCTATAATGGTGGCTGCATCTGTAATGGTGGCTACATCTATAATAGTGGCTACATCTATACATCTGTAATGGGTAGCTACATCTATACATCTGTAATGGTGGCTACATCTATAATGGTGGCTACATCTATACATCCATAATGGTGGCTATATCTGTAGTGGTGGCTACATCTATACATCTGTAATGGTGGCTACATCTATAATGGTGGCTACATCTATACATCTATAATGGTGGCTACATCTATACATCTATAATGGTGACTACATCTATACATCTATAATGGTGGCTACATCTATACATCTATAATGGTGGCTACATCTATACATCTATAATGGTGGCTACATCTATACATCTATAATGGTGGCTACATCTATACATCTATAATGGTGGCTACATCTATAATGGTGGCTACATCTATAATGGTGGCTACATCTATAATGGTGGCTACATCTATACATCTATAATGGTGGCTACATTTATAATGGTGGCTACATCTATAATGGTAGCTATTTGGTTTGTCTGTTTGACCCTTTTTTTGAGGGATGGAACACTCACATTAGGACAATCACTGGTATTATCCCTTCACTATCACTTTCAAGGTCACCTTTCTGAATGGCAGGTCAGGTTGTTTGTCATTGTTGGCTGGGGTGAGGCGGTCACTCGGGGTCAAGTGTGGCCTGTGGGACATTGGTGTTGTTTCATCCGTGACAATGAGGCAGGCTAGCTAGCGAAGCATTCCTGGGGGTTCTAGGAGGAAGAGACGACCCTGCGTCGACCTACCAAACCAGCCCTGGGCCCTGTTTGATAAAAACACACCCTTCCTTCCTCCCATTCCTTGATGTAATCGCTGATCTAACACAACATTTCTTCTATCATATAGCTTTCACCAAGCCAGCCATGTCAAATCAGGTATTTCTTCAAGGATGGAAGGGAGGAAGGATGCATTCTCATAGTATTCAAACAGGGTCCAAGCCTTTGCACTGGTCAAAGAAGAGGCTAAATTAATGAAAATGAGACACTTCCTATGAATACACTGTTCATAATGCATTATAAGGACATTTAAACTGCCTTTTGAGCTAGGCAAAATGCATTATTAGTGTTTATGTCGTGCATTATAAGGCATTATGAAGAGGGTATGCATAACCAATTAAAACAAATGAGCTTTAGTGGGGTAAAGGGAGTAAAATATCACAAATGTGTTGAATAGACCAACAGAATATGCACCAAGGTTGTTATGAATGTCACTCAGAATCACAAAGGAATGGAACATAGTAAATGTCTCCTTGATGCAGGGTAAATTGCAGTTTTTTTTAACACTGCTATTCATCCAATAGTTTTCTTTCCCTAAACCTTTTCACTGGGCTTATGGAAATCTGATTTGACTGTTAAGGGTGAAAGTTGTGGAGGGAAAGCCAATCCAATGACTCTTGTTTGTTAACGAGATGCCTCGGCTAACGAGACTCTCCCCCTTGTTAATCTGTTACCGCTGCGACATATGGTGGGGGTCGTCATTGGAGTTTGTGATTAATTAAATATGAGTTAATTAAGGTCAGGCGGTTCTCCAGTACGACAACACAGAGCGCCCGCGCTAAGCTGGCCTCCCACCGAGGGTTCGCCGCTGCAGAGACACACACACACACACACTACACCGCTCCCCATAATGAATCCATAAAGGCACACACGCACATACAAATGGGACAAAGGGACAATAGTAATCTTCAAACTCATTTGATCCTTGGTTTCATAACAAATGAGGGGGATTGGAATCCTTCAGAAATCACTCAATCAGATACTTTTAGTGGGGCATAATGGTGCTGTGTACTGTGACATTCTGCCGCCACCACCACTGCAAAACATATTTGAATTATAACTGACTCATACAGTGCCTTGCGAAAGTATTCGGCCCCCTTGAACTTTGCGACCTTTTGCCACATTTCAGGCTTCAAACATGAAGATATAAAACTGTATTTTTTTTGTGAAGAATCAACAACAAGTGGGACACAATCATGAAGTGGAACGACATTTATTGGATATTTCATGCTTCTTTAACAAATCAAAAACTGAAAAATTGGGCGTGCAAAATTATTCAGCCCCCTTAAGTTAATACTTTGTAGCGCCACCTTTTGCTGTGATTACAGCTGTAAGTCGCTTGGGGTATGTCTCTATCAGTTTTGCACATCGGGAGACTGAAATTTTTTTCCCATTCCTCCTTGCAAAACAGCTTGAGCTCAGTGAGGTTGGATGGAGAGCATTTGTGAATAGCAGTTTTCAGTTCTTTCCACAGATTCTCGATTGGATTCAGGTCTGGACTTTGACTTGGCCATTCTAACACCTGGATATGTTTATTTTTGAACCATTCCATTGTAGATTTTGCTTTATGTTTTGGATCATTGTCTTGTTGGAAGACATCTCCGTCCCAGTCTCAGGTCTTTTGCAAACTCCATCAGGTTTTCTTCCAGAATGGTCCTGTATTTGGCTCCATCCATCTTCCCATCAATTTTAACCATCTTCCCTGTCCCTGCTGAAGAAAAGCAGGCCCAAACCATGATGCTGCCACCACCATGTTTGACAGTGGGGATGGTGTGTTCAGGGTGATGAGCTGTGTTGCTTTTACGCCAAACATAACGTTTTGCATTGTTGCCAAAAAGTTCCATTTTGGTTTCATCTGACCAGAGCACCTTCTTCCACATGTTTGGTGTGTCTCCCAGGTGGCTTGTGGCAAACTTTAAATGACACTTTTTATGGATATCTTTAAGAAATGGCTTTCTTCTTGCCACTCTTCCATAAAGGCCAGATTTGTGCAATATACGGCTGATTGTTGTCCTATGGACAGAGTCTCCCACCTCAGCTGTAGATCTCTGCAGTTCATCCAGAGTGATCATGGGCCTCTTGGCTGCATCTCTGATCAGTCTTCTCCTTGTATGAGCTGAAAGTTTAGAGGGACGGCCAGGTCTTGGTAGATTTGCAGTGGTCTGATACTCCTTCCATTTCAATATTATCGCTTGCACAGTGCTCCTTGGGATGTTTAAAGCTTGGGAAATCTTTTTGTATCCAAATCCGGCTTTAAACTTCTTCACAACAGTATCTCGGACCTGCCTGGTGTGTTCCTTGTTCTTCCTGATGCTCTCTGCACTTTTAACGGACCTCTGAGACTATCACAGTGCAGGTGCATTTATACGGAGACTTGATTACACACAGGTGGATTATATTTATCATCATTAGTCATTTAGGTCAACATTGGATCATTCAGAGATCCTCACTGAACTTCTGGAGAGAGTTTGCTGCACTGAAAGTAAAGGGGCTGAATAATTTTGCACGCCCAATTTTTCAGTTTTCGATTTGTTAAAAAAGTTTGAAATATCCAATAAATGTCGTTCCACTTCATGATTGTGTCCCACTTGTTGTTGATTCTTCACAAAAAATACAGTTTTATATCTTTATGTTTGAAGCCTGAAATGTGGCAAAAGGTCGCAGAGTTCAAGGGGGCTGAATACTTTCGCAAGGCACTGTATTTACATTTTAGTCATTTAGCAGATGCTCTTGTCCAGAGTGACTTACAGGAGCAATTAGGGTTAAGTGCCTTGCTCAAGGGTACACCGACAGATTATTCACCTAGTCGGCTCAGGGATTGGAACCTTTGTGTTTACTGGACCAACGCTCCTTACCGCTAGGCCACCTGCCGCCCAAAACTCGTTGACGACTGTCAAAAAGATTACCGTTGTTTGACTTTGTGACATGTCCATTAGTCTTTTTGTTTAACATGAAAAACTTTGGTGGGTTGAATGACAGCATCTGTAAATTATTGCATTTTTGGCTTTAAATTACATTCTTGGCTTTACATTACATTACATTTTGGGCATAACATTACATTCTTGGCTTAGCAGCCTTCTAAATATCCATAGTACTGTAGTTTGGAGACATTAACTTACATATTTATGACTAAAGAAATGTTGTGAAAAGGAATCGAACCAAGACTATGCACGTCATGCACAATGGATTATTTCGGGAAATGCAGAATAAGCGGTTGTCTTTGATGTCACCAGTGTCACATTCAAAACATTTTAGCCCCGTTCCTTCCCTTTCTTCTTGTTCTCCTCCTGAGCCTCTTTCTCTCTCTCTGCATTTTAATGGAAAGTCTTTCTTTTTGAAGGTTTTAATGTCAAGCACAGTGAAATGCCTTTCTTATCAGTGTGGCTGACTGGTGTATAGAAGTTCAAGACAGTAGGGTTGACAGTAACGTTGGGCTTTACCTACTGGAGAAGTGTCTCTGTGGGTCTGTGTGTTGATAGTAAGTTCAACTCACATTTTATTGGTCACATACACATATTTAGCAGATGTTGTTGCGGGTGTAGTGAAATGCTTGTGTTCCTAGCTCCAGCAGTGCAGTCATATCTAACCATTACAAGGATAGCTCTTGAATAACACTCTTTGTAGACGTACTTTACGATCTCACGTTGATTGGCCAAATACATTGGCAGGTTTAGTTGATATGTGTTTAGCAGAATTAGTTAATTTACATTTACATTTTACATTTAAGTCATTTAGCAGACGCTCTTATCCAGAGCGACTTACAAATTGGTGCATTCACCTTATGACATCCAGTGGAACAGCCACTTTACAATAGTGCATCTAAATATTTTAAGGGGGGTGAGAAGGATTACTTTATCCTATCCTAAGTATTCCTTAAAGAGGTGGGGTTTCAGGTGTCTCCGGAAGGTGGTGATTGACTCCGCTGTCCTGGCGTCGTGAGGGAGTTTGTTCCACCATTGGGGAGCCAGAGCAGCGAACAGTTTTGACTGGGCTGAGCGGGAACTGTACTTCCTCAGTGGTAGGGAGACGAGCAGGCCAGAGGTGGATGAACGCAGTGCCCTTATTTGGGTGTAGGGCCTGATCAGAGCCTGGAGGTACTGAGGTGCCGTTCCCTTCACAGCTCCGTAGGCAAGCACCATGGTCTTGTAGCGTATGCGAGCTTCAACTGGAAGCCAGTGGAGAGAGCGGAGGAGCGGGGTGACGTGAGAGAACTTGGGAAGTTTGAACACTAGACGGGCTGCGGCGTTCTGGATGAGTTGTAGGGGTTTAATGGCACAGGCAGGAGCCCAGCCAACAGCGAGTTGCAGTAATCCAGACGGGAGATGACAAGTGCCTGGATTAGGACCTCGCCGCTTCCTGTGTGAGGCAGGGTCGTACTCTGCGGATGTTGTAGAGCATGAACCTACAGGAACGGGCCACCGCCTTGATGTTAGTTGAACGACAGGGTGTTGTCCAGGATCACGCCAAGGTTCTTAGCGCTCTGGGAGGAGGACACAATGGAGTTGTCAACCGTGATGGCGAGATCATGGAACGGGCAGTCCTTCCCCGGGAGGAAGAGCAGCTCCGTCTTGCCGAAGTTCAGCTTGAGGTGGTGATCCGTCATCCACACTGATATGTCTGCCAGACATGCAGAGATGCGGTCGCCACCTGGTCATCAGAAGGGGGAAAGGGAAGATTAATTGTGTGTCGTCTGCATAGCAATGATAGGAGAGACCATGTGAGGTTATGACAGAGCCAAGTGACTTGGTGTATAGCGAGAATAGGAGAGGGCCTAGAACAGAGCCCTGGGGGACACCAGTGGTGAGAGCGCGTGGTGAGGAGACAGATTCTCGCCACGCCACCTGGTAGGAGCGACCTGTCAGGTAGGTCGCAATCAAGCGTGGGCCGCGCCAGAGATGCCCAACTCGGAGAGGGTGGAGAGGAGGATCTGATGGTTCACAGTATCGAAGGCAGCCGATAGGTCTAGAAGGATGAGAGCAGAGGAGAGAGAGTTAGCTTTAGCAGTGCGGAGCGCCTCCGTGATACAGAGAAGAGCAGTCTCAGTTGAATGACTAGTCTTGAAACCTGACTGATTTGGATCAAGAAGGTCATTCTGAGAGAGATAGCGGGAGAGCTGACCAAGGACGGCACGTTCAAGAGTTTTGGAGAGAAAAGAAAGAAGGGATACTGGTCTGTAGTTGTTAACATCGGAGGGAT